>NC_053022.1:153315405-153599513 GCF_003073215.2 Triticum urartu | reverse complement strand
AATAGTCTTGATCGCAAAGGTGTGAGATTGCTGAGTCCCCGTGACTCACAGATTACTTCCAAAACCAGATGCAGGGACCGATGACACCATTCCAGGAGATTCAACTGAGCTCAAGTGGGAGTTCGATGAGGACTCAGGACGATACTATGTGTCTTTCCCAGAAGATCAACAGTGGTGCCCAGTTGGGGCGATCGGGGACTATGTTGCATTTGGGGTTTATCTTTATTTTGGTTCCGTAGTCGGACCTTGAGTGTAACTGGATGAATGTAATGTTATTTATGCATTTGTGTGACGTGGCGAGTGTAAGCCAACTATGTATCCTTTTCCCTTATTGTATTACATGGGTTGTTGTGAAGATTACCTCACTTGCGACATTGCTTTCAATGCGGTTATGGCTCTAAGTCGTGCTTCGACACGTGGGAGATATAGCCGCATCAAGGGCGTTACAATCACCTCCCGAGTGATCACGGCCTGATAGTATAGCATGGCAGATGGACAAGAAAGTAGGGCCACTGATGGAATACTAGCATCCTATACTAAGCATTTAGGATTGCAGGTAAGGTAACAACAGTAGTAGCAAGGACAGGCTATGCATCAGAATAGGATTAACGGAAAGCAGTAAGATGCTACGCTACTCTAATGCAAGCAGTAGAGAGAAGAATAGGCCATATCTGGTGATCAAGAGGGGGCTTGCCTGGTTGCTCTGGCAAGTAGGGGTCGTCAACGACGTAGTCGATCGGGGCACCAGCAGCGGCGTCAGCCTCGTAGTCTACCGGAGAGAAGAGGGGGAAGAAACAATGAATACAATGCAAACAGATGCATATTGATGCATGACATGACAAGTAACAGTGCCAGGTGTGCCCTAACACAGTAAGAGGTGATACCGGCGAAGGGGGGGGGAACATCCGGGAAAGTATCCCCGGTGTTTCGCGTTTTCGAATAGATGAACCAGAGGGGGAAAGTTGCATGTTCTCTATGCTAGGTATGTGTGGCGGACGAACGGGCTGCGTATTCGGATTCGTCGCGTTGTTTTGAGCAACTTTCATGTACAAAACTTTTTCATCCGAGTTACGGGTTATTTTCTATGTTTTTCAAAGATTTAACAATATTCTGAAATCATTATCAATTCGAAAATAAATATTAAATTGCTATGGGTACCCAGCTCTGCGTACCCAAAAAGTGTACCAGAGGCTGATAGGTGGGCCAGGGGGTCCTAGTTGACCAGTCAACGTTTGACTAGTCAACAGGGGGTGGGGCCCCATGTCATTGACACATTTGACTAACTAACAGTTTTAATTAGTTAAACTAGGTAATTAGCCTAATTAAACTAGATTAATCTAATTAATTAGTTTAATTAATATTATTTTTTATTTTAAAACATATTTTTTAAAGGCCAGGGCATGGGGCCCGCTTGGAGTGGCACCAGGCCAGGCCAGCGGGGCGGGTGTTATTGGGTGCAGGCGCCCATGCCCGAGGGGCGCGGCGCGAGGCCACCGGTGACAGGGGAGCTCGTCGGGCGCCGCGGCAAGGTCGGTGAGCTGGGGCTCCGGCGGAAGCGCGTGGGGGCGAGCGGGCAGTCAGGGGCGCGGCCGTGGTCGCGAGCCGAGGCCACGGCACGGCCGATGACGGGTTGAGGTGGGCAGACGTCAGCGGGAGGCAGAGGCGCTGCGGCGAGCGGGCAGGTCGACGGAGCTGCAGCAAGCGGCTGCAGTGGAACGGGAGGGCGGCCGAAGACAGGTGAGGCCGGAGGTGGGCGCGGTCGGCGGAGGCGAGGCTGCGGCGGTCAGCGACGGCCGGAAGCGGCAACAGCGGCATAGTAGCAGCACGGTAGTAGGGGAGCAACAACACCATACCCACGAGCTGGGCGCCGGGCGCGGCGCTGCACGGCGTGCACGTGGATGCGGAGCAGGACGCGGGCTGCGGTGCTGGAGCAGCAACAGAGGTGGCGGGCTCGACGAGTGCGGCAGGGCGCCGATAGCGCGGCGGACAGCGCACGGAGGCGGACGCCGGGGAGGCGATGCGCGGCTGGAGCGCGGGCACAGCGGGCGGCGAAAGTGGACGACGGTGACGCGAGCAGCCGCGAGCGGAGGCACAGACACGAGCGGCGACAACGTGCACGGGGCGCACAGGGCGCGGGCGAGCGGCCCGGCTGTGACCGGTGCGGGTGACGACAAGGGCGATGCCGTGGGGCACGACACGGCGAGTGGTCTACGGTGCTAGGCTGCAACGAGCGAGCTGAGCACGATGGCGTGCTCGGCTGAGCTCGCCGACGGGTGTGGCCATGGAGACTATGGAGTAAAGGTGGCGATGAGCTACGGCTATGGCGTGCGTCGAGGAGCAGACGAGAAAGGGGATGGACATGGTGCTCACTGCCGTTGGCAAGAAGGCCCGGGGACGCCGGAGGAACCGAGGTGGCACGGATCGACGTCGTGGTGCTCATGGTCGGAGCAGGAGAAGACAACGACGAAGGCGAGCTGCAGGGTCGGTCCGGCTCATCCCGGTGCTCGGAGAGGACGACGACAAGTGCGGAGTGTAACACCTCGGATGTAACTTTCCCAATTTGTACTCCAACTCTTGCCGTTTCCGGCGTTAAGTTATTTTATTTTCTCGGGTATGGGTCTTTGTCTCCGTGTGTTTTTGTCGTTGTCATGCATCTCATATCATGTCATCATGTGCATTGCATTTGCATACGTGTTCATCTCATGCATTCGAGCATTTTCCCCGTTGTCCGTTTTGCATTCCGGCGCTTCGTTCTCCTCCGGTGGTCATTTCTAGCTTTCTTTCGTGTGTGGGGATTAAACATTTCCGGATTGGACCGAGACTTGCCAAGCGGCCTTGGTTTACTACCGGTAGACCGCCTGTCAAGTTTCGTATCATTTGGACTTCGTTTGATACTCCAACGGTTAACCGAGGGACCGAAAAGGCCTCGTGTGTGTTGCAGCCCAACACCCCTCCAATTTGACCCAAAACCCACCTAAGCCTTCTCCATCATCTAGATCGTTCGATCACGATCACGTGGCCGAAAACCGCACCTCATTTGGACTCTCCTAGCTCCCTCTATGCCTATAAATAGATCCCATCTCGAAATCCCGGGTCTCTTCTCCCCCTAACCCTAAAAATCCGCTCACCACCGCGCCGGACATGTCCGATCCGGCCGGACAAGCTACCGCCGCCGCCCGCGGCCACTGAGGCGCCGCCACCTGTCGCCACCACGTCACCCACCACCGCGGCCCGCGGGAGCCTGGTGCCGGGCCCCCCCAGGCCCGCGCGCGCCGCCCACCTCGTCCGGGTGCCTTGCCGCCTCCACGCCCGCTCACCGCCTTCGCCGCCGCCGGCAAGCGCGCCACCAGCCGCCGCTGCGGGTCGCCGTCCCCGCCCGGCGTCTCCTCCGTGACCCCCCTCGTTGCCCCGCCGCGCCCGGCGACGGATCCGGCCACCCCGCCGCCGGATCTCGCCACCCCGGCCCGGATCCGGCCTCCTCCTCGCCGGCCCCGGCCACCACCTACTCGCCGGAGTGCGTGCGCCGCCGCCTCGGTTCGCGTGCCACCGAAACCCTAGATCTGGTGGTTCTTTTTTTTCTAAGTCCCCGGAATTTCCTAGTCCATATGCTCCTGTTCATAGCCTCGTAACTTTGCATCCGCCACTCCGTTTTTGGCATATAGCATATCAAAATGTTCACCTGAGAGAGTACATCATTTCATTCCATTGCATCATTTTCATTTGAGTTCATCTTGATGCCCGAAATGCTGTTAGAAGAGGGCTACTTGAGATAATTGTCAGATCTGCTACTCCATTTAGTTTTTTTGTCATTTTTGCCATGATTATTGTGTGCATGATATGCCCTGATGCTCTACATATGTTTTGTTAAGGGTTTTGTCATCTTTCCAGAGGTGCAACCCATGTATTTTTGTGATGTGTGTGGTGACTAGCACAAGCTTGCAAAGTAGTGCACTTGGTATTTCTGTTTTCAGGGACTTAGCATTTCCACTAAGTCCTTGAGCTGTTTATCTCATATGGCCATATGTTCATGTTGTTTCCTAGTGATCCGTGCCTCTTTTGAGGATGATCAGTAAGGATGTTTTGTTAACCTTGTAGTGATCTATCCATCCATGTCTTTGTTTGCAATTATGGAACACCCTAGCTTGAGTCAATCGAGCTCTACTTTTGCTACTTCGTGAATCTGGGAGATTGTCAACTTGTTTGCAATTTTGCTAATGATGTCGTAGTTGATCCGTGCATGATATGCTATTATTCTTGCCATGTATAGCTTGCATTTTGTGTGTTCTTGATAGATGTATGATTAGTTTATCATGACTTGCACCGTAGTGAGTGCATCGAGCTCATAAACATGCCTACTTGAGTTATGTTTCAGCATGTGCCAGTTTTCACTAAGTCTAAAAACTGATTATGTTTTTGCTTTGTTCACATGCTTGCAATTGTATTTTCTGATCCCTTTTGGCTCAAGGTCACTAAGGGACTTTTGTTAAGATCTTTGAGTAGCTCCATGACATGCTTTACTTTGCCATGTTCAGGTCCTGTAGCACATAGTTTTGTTGCTCCGAAGAGTGCTACCTGATCTGAAATTCCAGACAAGTGTTAATTTCACTAAGTCTGAGATCTGTTTGCCATATGCATTTTTGCCATGCTTGTTTGAACCTGTTAATGGATGAATTGGCCGTAGCTCAGTTCTAGATTTTTGTTAAGAACCATGAATGCATACCTTACATGTATTTTGTTATCATGTTTGGGTGTTGTAGCATGTTCATTTCGTTGCATTTAGATGGCTACTTGCTCTAAATCGCAGACCGGTGTCATATTTGAATCACTTGCCATTTCCAAACCATAACTCCGATTCCGGCGTTCTTTATATCGTTTTCAAGCGATTTCATCTCATCTTTCCAGTGGCACACTTGGATTCCCAAGTTGAGGCCAGGGTCATGCATTCCTTGTCACATCTTGCATATGCATCCCGCATCGCATCCCGCATAGCATACCATCTTTGCATCATTTTGTTTGATCCTTGCACGTGGTTGATTGTGTCCTTGTTGCTTGTTTGTCTTGTTTGGGTAGAGCCGGGAGACGAGTTCGCTAACGAGGAGCCCGTTGAGTTTGCTTTCGAGGATCCAGTCAACTCTGACAACTTTGCAGGCAAGATGATCATACCCTCGAAATCACTACTATCTTTGCTATGCTAGTTTGCTCGCTCTTTTGCTATGCCAATGCTATGATGCCTACCACTTGCTTTCAAGCCTCCCAAATTGCCATGTCAAACCTCTAACCCACCATGTCCTAGCAAACCGTTGATTGGCTATGTTACCGCTTTGCTCAGCCCCTCTTATAGCATTGCTAGTTGCAGGTGAAGATTGGAGGTCGTTCCTTGTTGGAATTTTTATTTACTTGTTGGGATATCATTATATTATCTTGTTATCTAAATGCAACTATATACTTGGTGAAAGGGTGGAAGGCTCGGCCTCTCGCCTAGTGTTTTGTTCCACTCTTGCCGCCCTAGTTTCCGTCATATCGGTGTTATGTTCCCGGATTTTGCGCTCCTTACGCGGTTGGGTTATAATGGGAACCCCTTGATAGTTCGTGAAAGTGCAACTATCCCTAGGTGGTTTTGGTAATTCATAACAACATATAGCTCATTGAGCTAATGCTATTCCAAGATGATTATTTCAGGAAAGCTCAATGATTGGCATGGCATGGATGTGAAAGTGGAACCCTCAAAATGCTAAGGACAAAGGATTGGCTCAAGCTCAAAAGCTCAAGACTCTTCATTTTATATTTTAGTGATCCAAGATCACATTGAGTCTTTAGGAAAAGCCAATACTATTAAGGAGGGATGAGGTGTTGCTTAATGAGCCTCTTGCTTCATGTGCTTAGTGATATGCTCCAAAACCCTCAACTACTTTCCCATATCCACATATGACCTAAACCCTAAGCCAAACTCGGTCCTACCGATTCTTCCTATCCGGCGCCACCGAGTTTCACTTGTCATTAGCCACTGCCAAACCCTAGCAATTCGGTCCTACCGATAGGGATCTCGGTCTCACAGAGATGGGGTTGCAAACTCTCTGTTTCCCTTTCGTAACTTTTCGGTCTTACCGAAAGAGCGAATCGGTCCCACCGAGATTGCAATGTAAACTCAGTGTTTCCCCTTTGTAAATTTTTGGTCTCACCGAGCTCCACTCGGTCTCACCGAAAGAGCAAATCGGTCCCACCGAGTTTGCCTGACCAACTCTCTGGTTAGCTAATTACCAAATTCGGTCTCACCGAGTTTGTGTAATCGGTCTCACCGAGATTACGTTATGCCCAAACCCTAACCATGTCGGTCCTACCAAGTTGCATGTCAGTCCCACCGAAAATCACTAACGGTCACTAGGTTTACATTTTCGGTCCGACCGAGCTTATTGATTCGGTCCCACCGAGATTGGAAAACTGTGTAACGGTTGGATTTTATGTGGAGGCTATATATACCCCTCCACCTCCTCCTCATTTGATGAGAGAGCCATCAGAACACACACACCATTCCAACTCATATGTTCTGAGAGAGAACCACCTACTCATGTGTTGAGACCAAGACATTCCATTCCTACCATATGAATCTTGATCTCTAGCCTTCCCAAGTTGCTTTCCACTCAAATCTTCTTTCCACCAAATCCAAATCCTATGAGAGAGAGTTGAGTGTTGGGGAGACTATCATTTGAAGCACAAGAGCAAGGAGTTCATTACCTACACACCATTTGTTACTTCTTGGAGAGTGGTGTCTCCTAGATTGGCTAGGTGTCACTTGGGAGCCTCCGACAAGATTGTGGAGTTGAACCAAGGAGTTTGTAAGGGCAAGGAGATCGCCTACTTCATGAAGATCTACCGCTAGTGAGGCAAGTCCTTCGTGGGCGATGGCCATGGTGGGATAGACAAGGTTGCTTCTTCGTGGACCCTTTGTGGGTGGTTGCTTCTTGAATTATGTGATGATTGCTTGACTTGTCCCAAAATAGCTAAAATCTGCCAAGAACTAAAATTGGGAAAAGGTTAAGTTTTTATTTGGTCAAGTAGTCTAATCACCCCCCTCTAGACATACTTTCGATCCTACAGTTCGCCTTGATTAAAGCTTTTCCAGCAATGCCCAACCTTGGTTTTACCATTTGCCACCTAGCCTATTTTCCCCTGGGTTTCCGGAGCCCGAGGGTCATCTTATTTTAGCCCCCCTGGGCCAGTGCTCCTCTGAGTGTTGGTCCAAACTAGAGTCCTGTGCAGTGCCCCCTCGGGGAAACTCGAGGTTTGGTTTTAGTTGTATGGAGCGCTCATCTGAGTGTGCCCTGAGAAAGAGATATGTGCAGCTCCTATCGGGATTTGTCGGCACATTCGGGCGGTGTTGCTGGTCTTGTTTTAACCTGTCGAAGTGTCTTGAATAACCGAGATACCGAGTCTGATCGGAACGTCTTGGGAGGAGGTCTATTCCTTCGTTGACCGTGAGAGCTTGTCATGGGCTAAGTTGGGACTCCCCTGCAGGGATTTGAACTTTCGAAAGCCGTGCCCGCGGTTATGGGTAGATGGGAATTTGTTAATGTCCGGTTGTAGATAACTTGAACCTTAAATTAATTAAAATGAATCAAATGAGTGTGTTACCGTGATGGCCTCTTCTCGGCGGAGTCCGGGAAGTGGACACAGTGTTGGAGTAATGTTTGCGCAGGTTGCTCTCTAGTTTCTCGCTCGCGCTTTGCCTCCTCTTCTCGCTCTCTTTTGTGAATAAGTTAGCCACCATATTCTGCTAGTCGCTTGCTGCAGCTCCTCCTATATTTACCCAGCCTTACCTATAAGCTTAAATAGTCTTGATCGCGAGGGTGCGAGATTGCTGAGTCCCTGTGGCTCACAGTTTACTATTACACCAGATGCAGGGCCTGATGATTCCGCTCCAGGAGACGCGTTTGAGCTCAAGTGGGAGTTCAACGAAGACTCTCAACGTTACTATGTTTCCTTCCCTGATGATCAGTAGTGGTGCCCAGTTGGGGTTGATTGGGACCGTGTCGCATGTTGGGTTCTCTTTTATTTTGGCGCCGTAGTCGGGCCATGAGTGTTTGGATGATGTAATGTTATTTATGTACTTGATTGACGTGGCGAGTGTAAGCCAACTATGTTATCTCCCCTTTTATTACATATATATTACATGGGATGTTGTGAAGATTGCCTAACTTGCAACATATGCCTTCAATGCGATTATGCCTCTAAGTCGTGCCTCGACACGTGGGAGATATAGTCGCATCGAGGGTGTTACACGGAGGTCCTCCAAGACGTCCCTAGGTGGCACCGGAGGGCTCCTGGGCACACGGTCGACGGCGGCACGACGGTGGCCGAGCTTGGTCATGGCGGATGCAGCTCGGGTGTGGCTGCGGAGTGGGGAACGAGAGAGAGAGAGGGGGGGATCTGGGTTTCTAGGGTTCGGGGAGGGCTTCGGGGCAGGACTTGTAGGCGAGGGGGAGCCGCGGGGATGGCTGCACGTGGCCGGGTGCGAGCATGGACGGGGCGCGTGCGGCCACGGTGCTCCTGGTGAGCAGTAGGAAGGAGGAGGTGGCAAGGTGGGCTGGGCTTCCACTGTTGACCTAGAGCCCAGTCCACCGGTAGTTTAGGTCCTTTCTTATTTTTTTTCTTTTATTTCTTTCCTACTTTGCATTTTAACGGAACTACTAAATGAGTTTTGTTTAATACAAAACTTGGCACAAAAATACACCGCAATATTCTCGGTTGCCATAAAAAGTTCCAAGGCATTTGGGAGTGTCCAACTTTTTTAGAAATAGAAAAGGCCAAATAAATGCCGCTGGACCACTAAATAAATTTCCAGGGGCACTTTGGAAATTCAAAAGAGGTTGGTTCTAACATGTCAAATATCCAGGGGTTATATGCCACACTTTGAATATTTTAGTTTTTATGTTTGAAAACTTTTAATTTTTGACTTTAATTTAAGGGATAATTAGATTTATGCCCCTAGTTGTGTCCCACTCGTCTGTTTTACCCCTAATTCCCAAAAGTCACTGGTTCTGTCCAAGTCACTTTGCTCCTATTATGCTTTTGCCCTTTGACCGTTTGACCATCAGTTTGAAAACTTCATAACTAATTCATACTAAATCAGAAAATTGCAAACAACATACCAAAATGTTCAGAAAAACATCACCTATATGTCAGTGTCATTTGAATTCATGAAAAAAGTGTTGGAAAGTGCCCATCCGAGTTTTAGCTCTTATGCTAACACCATGAATAGTAAAATCTAAAAAAATTCAAAAAAAATAAAAAAAATTGGTGGCAAAGATGACAAATGTTTTAAGTGCCTGCCAAGTTTCATCAAGGAATAACATTCGTGGGTGCCGCGGCAAAAAAAACAATCAGCACTCCAAAATAGATTATTTTTTTGCCACAACTTCCATGAATGTCGTTCCCTAATGAAACTTGGCAAGCACTTAGAACATTTGTTGTTCTTCGCCACCATATTTTTTTGAATTTTTTTAGAGTTCACCATTCATGATGGTATCAAAAGAGCTAAAACTCGGATGTGCACTTTCCAACACTTTTTTCATGAATGCAAATGACACTGACATATAGGTGATGTTTTTCTGAACATTTTGGTATCTTATTTGCATTTTTCTAATTCAGTATGAATTAGTTATGAAGTTTTCAAACTGAAGGTCAAACGGTCAAAGGGCAAAAGCATAAGAGGAGCAAAGTGACTTGGACAGAACCGGTGACTTTTGGGAATTAGGGGTAAAACAGACGAGTGGGACACAACTAGGGGCACAAATCTAATTACCCCTTAATTTAAATTTGAATTTGGAGCGGATTAGAACCAACACGAGTTTAACAACAGTAATCATGATGACATGGCATCATTAGCAGAGAATTACTCTAGCTTAATTATCCGAACATCACAAACTTGCTATGCTTATTGATCGTGGAGACTTGGACATATTACTTGTGATGCATGCTTGTTTGATTGAGCCTATTGTATTTGGTTGTTCTCGCATCATATGCCTCCATACCATGAACTACACCCTTGTACTTTCTTATGATTAGAATGATGAAAACACTTGTTGGGTACTTTACCACACAAATGATAGGTATTGCATTTGCACTAACCTCATTTGTTTTTCCGAGTGTTTATCATGTTCTTTCGTTTTGAAGGATTCACAAGATGGTACCATCACGAGACATATTGGTTATGTGAAGGCCTACAAGATGCGCAACTGCAACATCCTTGAGACATTTCTAAAGGTGAACTCCTTCCATTTGAGCCATCCTCAAATATGCATATCGGATGAGTCATTCTTTCATTGTTGTTTCCTTCTTGTTGTCTACATGATACATCTCGCGAACGGAGGACCGACATTGGAGATTGCCTCTATGGACCTTCACATTGAGGAGCGCTCGGACTTATTGGATGCACCTTCTAACCTCCACTCATGCCACGACATCGAGCATTGGTATACCAACACCTCCATATGTGTTGATTGTGCTCACACATGTCATGCTCGATGGACATATCATACACATGACAAATTTGCATCTTATGCATGGATTGACTCACATTATGATTGCCTTATTGCATCTTGTATTCCCATATCATCCATGATATATGAGCTTGTGCATTTCCTTAGCAAATTTGTTGTGATCTTCCTTGATGGCATATTCATACATCATGATCATATTGCCCACCATCAATTGCATGACAACATAATCACTTTGCACACCAATTACCATGTTCATGCTTTTGATAAACCGTCCCATTATGACATCATTTTGCACAATGGTTGCATTAGTCACATTCCTAATTCCTTTGTGCATACTACAAATGTTTTTGCTCCCATGAATGTTTTGCATATCATTTTACATCTTTTGGATAAGCATCATGTGTCTTGCCACACACAATCTTGTCAAACGGACTCATACTTACTTGATGGAAACTTTGTGTGCTTTAACCATTGTATTTCCGAGTGTCGCTTGTGTTTGCTCTTTTTGCATGTCTATCACTCCGGAGACACCTTGGAGTACTTGGATTGCGCCATGTCTTCAACTTTGTCCAACTACAAGTCCGTCGATGACAATCGTTTCCATGGTGATGAGGATCACGATCTGAGGTCGGATCTTTCCCAAGGGGGGATATGATGTGGAGCATCCTATGATCATCCCCATGCCCACTTCGACCACTCCCCATGACCCAAGGATACATAAGATGAGACCTCGATTATTCGCCATTGGACGCAAGGTGAACTCACTCCTCTTCGAACCACCACTTTCTATACATGAGACATGGCTACTACCTCAAACATATGTGTTGTGCATGACTAGGAACCAAGAGGGAGACCATGGACAAGACGGCGAGTACACCAAGTGTGCAGAGCAAGAGAGGGAGCTACTCGGAAGCTTCAGCCACCGGACGACCGGACGACGCCGGACGTCCGACGCCTGGACACTCAGCCGGCTAGAACAACTTCAGCCGAGGCAACCTACAGCGCTCGGACGACCAACCAAGACCGGACGTCCGATGACCATCAGTTGCCGGACTACCGACAGTCTCCAGAAATCTGACGATGGTTATCCCGAGCCAAAACACCGGACGTCTGACAAATACCGGACGACCGGACCCTCGCGAGCCACCGGACATCCGATACCCGTCGGACGGTCAACGCTTGTCTACGCACAGTGTATCAGGCCGAGCCCATGTACCCCTTCGCCCTCACTTACCCCTTCGTGGCCTTAGACTATATATACTCCTCCACCTCCACCTAGTTAGGGTTAGGATTGGTTTAGCTCATTTGAGATAGAGATTTGCTCATCCATACGGATCTACTCCTTGAGAGAGACCGCGGCCCCTGTTCGGAGAAGATCCACATTGGATTCAAGACCTCCTCGGGGAGAAGACCATCAAGACCTCCTCACTGAGAAGAACCAATTACCCTTTGTATCGTCCCGTGTTGACTTTGGATCATGTGATCTCTATGTGTACTTGGATCTAGCATATGTGTGATCATTCTTGTTGGTTTGCGTGATTGTCTCGTGTTTTCCCTCGTGTTTCCTCTCATGTTTCCCCTTGTGTTCTTCGTGTTCTTCGCGGGATCCGCTCCTTTCGTGAAAGATCGGCCGTATAGGGTTCCACCCTACATCACACCTCCTATAGCCATTAAAACCAAGACATGTGGCGCCACGTGGATGGTTAACAGAACGCACACGATTTGAATTATACAAATGTTTGAGATATTAAAGTGGCAGCTATTTTTTCAAAATGCCTTTGTTGGATGTTATTCGAGTGCACCTTCTCTCAAAATGGACACAAAAAATACCACAGCATGTCGGGTGCCATTCCATGATAGCATGCCAAGTTTCATGAATTTCAGACAAGTTTTGGATTTACTAGAATTTAAAAATAAAGTATCTCAATGTTTTGCCGGCAATCAACAGTGCCCTCATGTTTGAAATTCATTCCCATTTCTTGCATGGGACCTAAGCATGCACCCAAGGACACATATTTGATTTTTCAACCAATTTATATGCACTGGAGCATGTGCATGTAGTTCAAATTTGAATTATGCACATAAAATGCCTAAAAACCCAGTTAATGTATAAAAATATCCAAAGAACCCTGAAAAATTCCAAAATATAACACAACACTCATGTTGTTCTATGTTGACACTAGAAAACTTTTGAAAGCAATAAGAGACAACGGATATCGTTTCATCCCCAAAGGTGGCATGTTCCCTACCGAAACCATCAGGCTTGTTGTGAGAAGCTCTAGTTTGTGAGAAGCTTATGCCCAAACCTGCCCCAAATGGTACAAAAAAATTACCACGACATGTTGATGCCGCTCCATGATAGCATGCCAAGTTTCATGAATTTCAGACGAGTTTTGGATTTACAAGAATTTAAAAACAAAGTATGTGAATGTTTGCAGCCGAGTGACGGTGGCAGGGTGTTTGACATTCATTCCCATTTCTTGCATGGGACCTAAGCATGCAACCAAGGACACATATTTGAATTTTCAACCAATTTATATGCATTAGCATGTGCATGTAGTTAAAATTTGAATTATGCACATAAATGCATAGAAAACTCAGTTTATGTATAAAAATGTCCAAACAAGCCTCGAAAAATTCCTAAAATTAACACAACACTCGTGTTGTTCTATGTTGACACTAGAAAAAAAATGAAATCAAGAAGAGGCAACAGATATTGTTTCGTCTAGAAAGGTGAAACGTTCCCTACTATAACCATGAGGCTTGTTGTGACAAGCTCTAGTTTGTGAGAAGCTTATATACCCCAACCTGCCCCAAAGGGGACAATATTGTTACCACTCCATGTTGGTGTTGTTCCATGCTAGCATGTCAAGTTTCATAAATTTCAGACGCGTTTTCGATTTACTAGAATTTCAAAACCATGTATCTCAATGTTAGCGGCCGAGCGACAGTGGCATGGTGCTTGACATTCATTCTCATTTCTTGCATGGGACTTAAGCATGTAACCAAGGACACACATTCCAATTTTGAACAAATATATATGCATTGGAGCATGTGCATGTAGTTCAAATTTGAATTATGCACATGAACGCATAGAAAAGTCTGTTAATGTATAAAAATGTCCAAACGATCATTGAAATTCATCCCCATTTCTTGCAGGGGACATAAGCATAAACCCATGGACACATATATGATTTTACAACCCATATTGTTGCACCAAAGCATGTGCATGTAGTTTAATTTTGAATTGTACACCTGAGATGGCTAGAAAACCAATTTAATGTATAAAATGTCCAAACGAACCCTGAATAATTCCAATTCTTTTACGACACACATATAGTTGCATGTTCACTACAGATAAAAGTTCTAGCAATTTAAACACTGTCCATTGCTGCTGTGACCCCATTATGTAATTCAAATCAAGATGAAAAATCATGTAGATTCCACACAGTTTATTATCACCAACCGTGTGAGATGCACTAAAAAATATCTTGGAGCACCGTCTAATGACACTTTGCGCACCAGTTTTTTCGCTGAAGCGATTCAAAATTTTCGGCTTCCGCAGAAATATCTACCTCCCCACCCCCTCCCCCTTACCAAAGGCCACATTTCCCCTGTTTCTGCCTTCCTTTCCAAGTTGAAACCTTCACTCCTTGCTTGCAGCGCCGCCTCCTCGCAGTCGACCCTCCTTCACGCTGCTCGGCCTCGCCTATCCAGGTAAGTAATCCACACCTGACCCTCATCCTCCTCCTCCTTCCACATCCCACATGCCCCGACCGTCGGCGCGACACCTTCCACCCAAATCACTAACCCCTCCACCAAATAAGCGCCGCCCTAAGCCATGGTGCACACAGTATAGCCAGGATCTCAAGGAGCATTTGGCAGCGGAGAAGCAAATCACAGCCGCACGTGCGGATGAGGTCGTGATGGCCGCCATTCGTGCCGACCCCCAGATCTTGGAGGAGCACCTCGCCTCGAGGCCACTATCGACACCTCATGTGCCGACGCCGCGACGCGGTTGGATGCTTTAAACGATAGTTCATGGCGTTTTCTCAAGGCCACCCCCGGTGCCCTCGACAAAGACTATGAGGTGTTTTCTCAGCATGCACGTGCTTACCTCATCTCGAGAGCCAGCAGGTTGGTGCCTGGAGCGGCTCGGGAAACTCACCACTATGACGAGGGCACCCACGATGCGGAGGCCTTGCCCTCTTCCATGTCCAAGGAGCCAATCGTCATCGATATCTCCGACAATGAGGAGTAGCTTGTGTTATTAGCTCACTATAAGGACCCATGTTCAGTTTGCTAGCTACTGCCTTCCCTTAACAAATTCTAGTGAATTGTGCTATCTACTTTTACCATGCAATCTGTTGCTCTAGTGTATATGGTCTATATGTCGTGCAATGTGGTGCTCACTTATTAACTGTTGGTTAATTAGTTGTCGTGTTTAGTTAAATGTTTGGTTCAATTCTGCAAATGTGATGTTCAATTCTTCAGGGTGCAATTTTGTATTGTCTTCCATGTGAGAAATAAATCGATTTTTTCTTTACAAAATACATGAGAAACAAAAACAATTGTTATATTTCCAAGTTGTCAAGCATGCTTGATCTGGTTAACTGACTGATCTTCTAGTATGTTATACATTGTGCAATGTGGTGCTCAATTAACGTTTGGTTCATTTGTTGTGGTGTTTAGTTAACTGTTTGGTTCAATTCTGCAATGCGATGTTCAATTGTTGTGGGTGCATTCTGTTATGGTATACCATGTGAGAAATAAATCGAATTTGCATGTACTAAATACATGAGAAACAAATACAATTGCTATATTTCCAAGTTGTTAAGCATGCTTGGTTTGGTTAACTGTCTGATCTTCTATTAGGAGTATGTTATATTGTGCAATGAGGTGCTCACTTAACGTTTGGTTCATTTGTGTGGTGTTTAGTTAACTGCTTGGTTCAATTCTGCAATGCGATGTTCAATTTTTGTGGGTGCATTCTGTTATTGTATACCATGTGAGAGATAAATCAAATTTGGCTGTACTAAATACATGAGAAACAAATACAATTGCTATATTTCGAGTTGTTAAGCATGCTTGGTTTGGTTAACTGTCTGATCTTCTATTAGGAGTATGTTATATTGTGCAATGTGGTGCTCAGTTAATGTTTGGTTCATTTGTTGTGGTGTTTAGTTAACTGCTTGGTTCAATTCTGCAATGCGATGTCCAATTGTCATGGGTAGAATTTTGTTTTGTTGTGCATGTGAGGAATAAATCGAATTTGGCTACACTTAATACATGAGAAACATATACAAGTGCTATATTTCCTAGTTCTTAATCATGCTTGGTTTGGATAAATGGTTTTTCCATGTGGCTTGAATTAATCTGATGAATCTGCAATGTGCTTATTTTTCATCAACATATTTTACTGATAGCATGCGAACCCTTACTTAACCTGATGACTAACTACCTTATATGTGTTGCAGGGAAACAATGAGAAGCACTGAGGTTTACAATTGGTGTTAGCACGTGCATGGTTCGTTGTCTAATAGCACATTATTGTGCCATTGCAGGAACCATTCTAATATTTAGGTTTTTAACAATTTGGTCTTGCACATGTAGGTCCTGCTATCAGAGGTTTTGACCCACTGTTCGACCCTTTTAGCATATGGGGAAATGACTTGTCCATGAATATCAATCAAATCAAGAAACTCAGAAAGATTGTTAGGATAAAGAAATTAGCGACAAAAAACAACAAGATCTTTGTCTGCACAGTGAAGAAGACATCAATTAACTACAAGATGGTACTAAATATTATACCTTGCCTTTTTCTATTCCTTTGCCCCATTTCCAATATGGAGAAGATATTTATGCACATCCTTGTTTTCAGGCCTTTCCAAAGCAGTTCACTGATGATTACCTCTCAAACCTCCTCTATGGTCAGGAGGCGAGGAAGCTTTTCATACAACACCCATGGTTCAATATTGAAATGTTCCTGAAGAGGACAAAGGATGGACGGTCAATCATCCATAGGCATTGGCCTAAAGTTGCAAAGACCTTCAACATGAATGAAGGCTCAATATTCGCCTTCCGCTTTAGTAGTTTTCCAGATGAGATGCATCTTTCTATGTACCTTCTATGATGCTAATTTAGAAAGGTTCTAGATGTTGCATGTCAAACTTGGTGTTGGTGCAGTTGTGTAATGGGTAGCTGAGTGTTGAAGCTATATCATGTTCTACTTTGATGTATTTCAATTATGAAATCCTGCTTCCTTAATATGGAAATGAAATATATTATGTGCTTAATATGAATGCAATTAGATTAATAAACGTATTATTAATAATAGGGAAATTAGCCTGCTAATTGGGTTTTTCTATTGCAAACGGTTATTCAGAAAACACCGTGGGCGACGACCTCAGGCAACACACACAGTTTCTAGGAATAAACCGTGTTGGATCAATGAACAACATTCTCTTGAAAACTGTTTGCGTTAGGCCACCTTGCGCAAAGGTTTACCACATAAAAACTATGTGTGATGGACAGCCTTTGCCACACAGTTTCTTCTATGTACCGTGTGTGATGCATTCCATAACACACATGATAAAATTGTTAATATCGTGTGCAATGGCAACGCTATCACAAATGATTTAACGGGGAAAATTGTGTGTGATGTACATGCGAAGGGAAACGTTTTCCTTGGAGCGACTGTGTGGGATGTTCATACGAATGAAAACGTTTAGTGTGGACTGACTATGTGAGATGTACTTATGACCGAAAACAATTTCGCATGTATAATTGTATTTTTTTAGCATTACTGTACGTATAACCATATTTGAGTGCTTGTCGGTCGCACACGACCTCATTTTGCCGAGCGTGTGTGCCAGGAGGGCATATCCCCGACAGTTTCTGGGTCATGTGGGAAGGACCCCCCCTATCGCCCACACTCACTTGGCGACGGTTGCAAATGCCGTCGCGGAAAGGGGTTAAAACCCATTTTGTATAGCACCTCGCTGTACCAGTGCAAGATCCAAGAACAACATTCTTTCTTGAGGAAATGTTGCTCGCGAAAATTTGATAAATATGAATTTGTTACCTCTTTTGGAGCTTCAGGAGGTATCATCATAATTTGGTGCAGTAGCCAATTCTCGGCTCAGGTTATTGATAAGTTACAATATGCTCTCACTATTAAAATGACCTCGGTTCACACTAACCAATCATGTAATCTTACAAATGTATATGGGCCATGTGATGGGCCAGAAAGGATAGAATTCACACAGTGGTTTGACTCCATAGACATAGAAGTGGAGGATCTCTGGCTTTTCATGGGGGATTTTAATTTCATGAGATCCCTGGATAATAGAAACCGAGGAGGAGGCAATATTGATGATATTATAAAATTCAATGAGATCATAAGTGCTTTAGCCTTGTTGGAAATCTTGATCAAGGACAGAAGATACACGTGGATCAACATGGAACAGACTCCATTACTGGAACAACTCAACTAGTTTTTCTCATCAACGGTGTGGATCTCGGTTATCCCAAATACTATGGTAAAACCTTTGTCAAGACAAATATCATATCATATACCATGTGTACTCTCAGTGGAAACATCAATCCCTAAAAGCAAATTGTTTCGCTTTGGATGTTTTTGGCCATCTCACCCAGGTTTTCTACAAGTAGTTCAAGATTCTTGGACTAAACCAATCAAAGCTACCTCAAGTGTAACAAGATTATTTGCAAAGCTTAAGAGATTAAGATACGCACTAAAGAGATGGAGTAAAAGTTTCTCTAAGTTAAGTTTGCTCATTGATAATAGTAATAAGATCTTGCTACAACTTGACATTCTGAAGGAGCTTAGGCACTTAACCACACCAGAAAATAACTTCAGGCCAATTCTCAAAAAGCATTTGCTTCGACTGCTCAAATACCAAAGTGATTATTGGAAAAAGAGGTGCACTTTCATATGGGCAGTACAAGGGGAAGAGAACACAAAGTACTTTCAGGCACGAGCGATGGAAAGGTACAGAAGAAACTCCATATCACCTATCATTTTACCTGACGATAGCTCAATTGAAAATCATGATGAAAAAGCTATTCCATTCCTGGACTGTTTCAAACAGAGGATGGGAATGTCTAAAGAAACACAGTTTGACTTTGACATCTCAAAATTAATACAACAATATCCAGATCTAGCTGAGGTATCACAACCTTTTTTGAAAGATGAAATTGACCATGTAATCAAGATCATCTCGATTGGTCGAGCTCCAGACCAGATGGATTTAATGTCCAACTTTTAAAAGTTTGTTGGGATATAATCAAGGAAGATTTCTACAAACTTTGTGAGGATTTTTTGGAAGGTAATATAAACCTCAGTTGCTTGAATACTTCCCTGATTAAGCTCATCCTTAAAAAGCTACAACCAAAGACTGTGAATGATTATCGACCAATTTCACTTTAAAACTGTGTACTCAAGGTTTTAACAAAAATCCTTGCGGAAAGGTTACAAAAATGGATTTTGAAATAGTGCACCGAAACCAATATGGGTTTATTAAAACATGCACAATCTAGGACTTGTTAGGATTGGCATTTGAATACATACACCAATGCAAGTAGTCCAGAAGAGAAATAGTCATTTTGAAGTTGGATTTTGAGAAGGCGTTTGGCACCATGGAACATGATTTCATCTTGAAAGTTATGGAATGGATTAAAATGGAACATGGCTTTGATGAACGTTGGTGCCAATGGATTAAAATGATCCTTCATTCTAGAACATCATTAGTCATCCTTAATGGGGTCCCGGGGGTGGAGTTCAAATGCAAACGAGGAGTGCGCCAAGGTGACCCGATGTTGCCACTACTTTTTGTTATTGCAGCTGACCTGTTGCAGTCTCTAGTTAATAAAGCTTGGTCAGAAGGACATTTAAAACTTCCAATTAAACAGCCAGCATCGGAACAATACCCAGTCATCCAATACACTGACGATACAATAATTGTTCTGCCGGCAGAAAGTGAACAACTTCAAACAATAAAGGCCATTCTTGATTCCTATGCAAAGGCAACTGGATTGGAAATCAACTATGGCAAATCCCAATTAATGCCCATCAATGTAAGTGAAGACAAAGCGCAACAGCTTGCGTTGGAAATTGGCTGCCAGGTGGGCAATATGCCCTTCACATACTTAGGACTGACACTTGGCAACACTAGACATACGGTCAGAGATTTGATGTCGTTGGTTGACAGAATTGGACAAAGATTGGTTGGCACTGCAATCTGGTTATCCCATGGAGAACTGATGCAGCTAATTAACTCGACCCTATCATCATTGCTTTCTTTTGCTATGTGTGTACTCAAACTTCCATTGAAACTAATTGACATATTTGATTAGGTAAGAAGACACTGCCTCTGGAGGAAAATAATGGGCAGATATGCAAAAACTCACTCCCTAGCAGCTTGCGATTTGGTTTGTCGACTGAAGCAAAAAGGTGGTCTGGGTGTCATTGACCTCAAAGCACAAAACAAGGCATTGCTTCTGAAATACATACACAAATTCATACATAAGGTAGTACTCCTTGGGTAATGCTAATTTGGAATGCATATTATGATCAAGACCCACCCTATGCCAAGCAAAGTTGTGGTTCATTTTGGTGGACAGATGTTTTCTCTTTAATCGACATCTACACAGGTATTACTATGTGTGTGCCAAGAGCAGGGGATATGTTGTAGGGTGGAACCCTAAGTGGAGATCCTTCACGAATTGGAGGGGAAATCCCCAAGAACAAGATGAACACAAATGGGAATCACAAGAGAAACACTCAAGAACGAGCCCAAATCACACAGCCACTAGACTCACATCCACACAAGATCCACAAAGGTACAGGAACAACAAAAGGAAATATACAAGGTAGAGTTCATCTCAAATCCAAAGGAGGTGAGGTCTTGATGATCTAATAGATCCTTCCCACAAGGAGATCTTGAATCCCTAGGGATCTTCTCCAAAGGAAGCCTTGAACTCCGTTGGAGTGTCTCTCTCTAAAGAGGAGGAATCCCACTAGGGGAGGTACATGAGCTAAGCTCTAATGTCTAGATCTATTCTTAGCTTAGTCTAAATGGAGGAGGAGTATATATATAGGTCCAAGACATGAAGGGGTAAGTAGGGACTAAATGGGGATACATGGGTCAAAGCCCGTAGCTACACATAGGGGGGGCGTGTGCACGGGGTAAGTGGAGCCTGTGTGCACGGGGCCTCCAGAGACCTGATGCATTAGCCCATGCGCACGGGGTCCCATAGGCACGGTACAGCTCGGTGATGTCCCTCGAACTCTTGATCCAGTTGAGGCTGAGGGAGAGTTACGTAAGCACGACGGCGTGGCGACGGTGATGATGAAGTTTACCGGCACAGGGATTCGCCTAAGAACTACGACAATATGACCGAGGTGTGTAACTGTGGAGGGGGCACCACACACGGCTAAGAGAAACTTTGGTGTGTCTTTTGGGTGCCCCCCTCCCACGTATATAAAGGAGGGGGGAAGAGGAGGCCGGCCAAGGTGTGGCACGCCAAGGGGGGAGTCCTACTTGGACTCCCGGTCTAAGTAGGATTCGCCCCTCCCCCCCCCCCTTTCCTATTCCAAGAAGGAGAAGGGGGAAAGAGAGGGAGGAGAAGAAGGAAAGGGGGCCGCCCCCAACCCTAGTCCAATTCGGATTGGGCTTGGGGGCGCGCCTCCACCTGGCTGCCGCCTCCTCTCTTCCACTAGGGCCCATGAAGGCCCTTTAATCCCCCGGGGGGTCCAATAACCCCCCGGTACTCCAGAAAATGCCTGAACCTATCCGAAACCATTTTGGTGTCCAAACATAACCTTCCAATATATCAATCTTTATGTCTCGACCATTTCGAGACTCCTCGTCATGTCCGTGATCTCACCCAGGACTCCGAACAAACTTCGGTACATCAAATCACATAACTCATAATACAAATCATCATCAAACGTTAAGCGTGGGGTCCCTACGAGTTCGAGAACTATGTAGACATGACTGAGACACATCTCTGGTCAATAACCAATAGCGGAACCTGGATGCTCATATTGGTCCCCACATATTCTACGAAAATATTTATCAGTCAAACCGCACAACAACATACGTTGTTCCCTTTGTCATCGGTATGTTACTTGCCCGAGATTCGATCATCGGTATCATCATACCTAGTTCAATCTCGTTAACAGCAAGTCTCTTTACTCGTTCCTTAATGCATCATCCCATGGCTAACTCATTATACACATTGCTTGCAAGGCTCATAGTGATGTGCATTACCGAGAGGGCCCAGAGATACCTCTCCGATACACGGAGTGACAAATCCTAATCTCGATCTATGCCAACTCAACAAACACCATCGGAGACACCTGTAGAGCATCTTTATAATCACCTAGTTACGTTGTGACGTTTGATAGCACACAAGGTGTTCCTCCGGTATTTGGGAGTTGCATAATCTCATAGTTTGAGGAACATGTATAAGTCATGAACAAAGCAATAGCAGAAAAACTAAACGATCATTATGCTAAGCTAACGAATGGGTCTTGTCCATATCCCGTTCATCAAATGACAACACATGTCTATGGCTAGGAAACTTAACCATCTTTGATTAACGAGCTAGTCAAGTAAAGAGGCATACTAGGGACACTCTGTTTGTCTATGTATCCACACATGTACTAAGTTTCCAGTTAATACAATTCTAGCATGAATAATAAACATTTATCATGATATAAGGAAATATAAATAACAACTTTATTATTGCCTCTAGGGCATATTTCCTTCACTATCTCTAACATGTGTGCAATCAAATAGTCCAAGATGACTAATAAGTCTCATGGTGGAAGCAACACAAGTAGTGTGATCCACAATATCCATGCTCATGGTTTTGTGTTTCTCGAAAGAGAAGGATATCACCACGAAAGCATGTGTGTGTGCGTCCTTCACAATGTCGAAGTACAAGGAAGTGCAATGTAGACTCGTCGTGGTAGAAGGTGGTTCACTTTCAAGAGCTCGAATTGTCAACTCACATGAAGTGGAAGTCGACAAGAAGTCCAAGTATCCTACACATGCACACAACAAAACAAAGAGCATATGCGCATGGTAGATAAACACATCATCCATCATGATGGTTCTCTTCTCTTGCACATAACCATTAGAAGCAAAAGTGCATGAATAATATGATGCAATGGCTATACTCATGGCAATAGGCATATGGTGCAAAGAAGTAAGACAAGCATGCTTTACAAGAAATATGTCAAAATCTCCAAATATATGTGAGAATGCTATGGGGGCAATCTCATTACGAAGACTAGAATAATTGTTGCACTCAATACATGGGAAATTATCTAGCATGAGAGAGGCAACACATGGAGATATATGACAAGAAGCAATAGCAATCATGTGCAAAGAATGGCAATAGTGGCTATCAACCGCATGACATGAGAAAGTGTGAATCATGGGTGATGCACTACATGAAGCAAGCATATTAATCATGCCGTGCAAACTAGTGGGGCGAAGATGCAACACACTAGAGGATATCATGGCAATCATGTCAAGTGAGCAAATAATAGGCATAGGCAATGCACATGACATACGGCAAGCACTAACACAAAGTGAGATCAAAGTATCATCATAGGTATTTGATACGTCCATTTTGCATCATGCTTTTATATCGATATTTATTGCATTATGGGCTGTTATTTCACTTTATGTCACAATACTTATGGCTATTCTCTCTTATTTTACAAGGTTTACATAAGGAGGGAGAATGCCGGTAGCTGGAATTCTGGGCTAGAAAAGGAGCAAATATTAGAGACCTATTCTGCGCAACTCCAAAAGTCCTGAAACTCCACGGAACATCTTAAAATAAATAAAGAAAAATCCTCGCCAAAGATGAAGGCCAGGGGGACCACACCCTGCTCACGAGGGTGGGGGCGCGTCCCCCTCCTAGGGCGCGCCCCCCTACCTCGTGTGCCCCCTGGTGGGTCTCCGACGTCCATCTTCTCCTATATGAAGTCTTTCGATGAGAAAAATATAAGAAGCAACCTTTCGGGATGAAACTCTGCCGCCACGAGGCGGAACCTTGGCGGAACCAATCTAGAGCTCCTGCAGAGCTGTTCTGCCGGGGATACTTCCCTCCGGGAGGGGGAAATCATCACCATCGTCATCACCAATGCTCCTCTCATCGGGAGAGGGCAATCTCCATCAACATCTTCACCAGCACCATCTCATCTCCAAACCCTAGTTCATCTCTTGTATCCAATTCTTGTCTCAAAGCCCGGGATTGGTGCCAGTAGGTTGCTAGTAGTGTTGATTACTCCTTGTAGTTGATGCTAGTTGGTTTATTTGGTGGAAGATCATATGCTCAGATCCTATATGCACATTATTACCCCTCTGATTATGAACATGAATATGCTTTGTGAGTAATTACGTTTGTTCCTGAGGACAAGGGAGAAGTCTTGCTATTAGTAGTCATGTGAATTTGGTATTCGTTTGATATTTTGATAAGATGTATGTTGTCTAGCCTCTAGTGGTGTTATGTGAACATCGACTACATAACACTTCACCATTATTTGGTCCTAGAGAAAGGCATTGGGAAGTAATAAGTAGATGATGGGTTGCTAGAGTGACAGAAGCTTAAACCCTAGTTTATGCGTTGCTTCGTAAGGGGCTGATTTGGATCCATATGTTTCATGCTATGGTTAGGTTTACCTTAATACTTTTGTTGTAGTTGCGGATGCTTGCAATAGAGGTTAATCATAAGTGGGATGCTTGTTCAAGTAAGAACAGCACCCAAGCACCGGTCCACCCACATATCAAATTATCAAAGTACCAAACGCGAATCATATGAACGTGATGAAAACTAGCTTGACGATATTCCCATGTGTCCTCGGGAGCACTTTCCCTATTATAGAGTTTGTTCCAGCTTGTCCTTTGCTACAAAAGGATTGGGCCATCTTTCTGCACTTTATTTACTTTTGTTACTTGTTGCTCGTTACCATTTATATTGTCACAAAACTATCTGTTACCACTTATTTCAGTACTTGCAGAGAATACCTTGCTAAAAACCGCTTATCATTTCCTTCTGCTCCTCGTTGGGTTCGAGACTCTTACTTATCGAAAGGACTACGATAGATCCCCTATACTGGTGGGTCATCAAGACTCTTTCTAGCACCGTTGCCGGGGAGTGTAGCGCCTTTGGTAGGTGGAATTTGGTAAGGAAAATTTTATATAGTGTGCTGAAATTTACTGTCACTTGTTACTATGGAAAGTAATTCTCTGAGGGGCTTGTTCGGGGTATCTTCACCCCGTCCAGTAGAGCAAAGAGTTGCTCCTCAACCTACTGAACCTATTGAAAATGAAACTCCTTTTGAATTCCCTTCGGGTATGATGGAAAAACTGCTAGCTAACCCTTTTACAGGAGATGGAACAAAGCATCCTGATGAGCACTTAATATATGTGGATGAAGTTTGTGGATTATTTAAGCTTGCAGGTATACCCGATGATGTTGCTAAGAAGAAGGTCTTCCCTTTATCTTTGAAGGGAGACGCATTGATATGGTATAGGCTATGTGATGATATGAGATCATGGAACTATAAAGATTGAAGTTGGAATTTCATCAAAAGTATTACCCTATGCATCTTGTTCATCGTGATCGCATTTATATATATAATTTCTGGCCTCGCGAAGGAGAAAGCATCGCTCAAGCTTGGGGGAGGCTTAAATCAATGTTATATTCATGCCCCAATCATGAGCTCTCGAGAGAAATAATTATGCAAAGTTTTTATGCTCGGCTTTCTAAAAACAATCGCACCATGCTCGATACTTCTTGTGCTGGCTCTTTTATGATGAAGACTATTGAATTTAAATGGAATTTATTGGATAGAATTAAACGCAACTCTAAAGATTGGGACCTCGACGAAGGTAAGGAGTCAGGTATGACACCTAAGTTTGATTGTGTTAAATCTTTTATGGACACCGATATTTTCCGTAAGTTTAGCACTAAATATGGACTTGACTCTGAGATAGTAGCTTCTTTCTGTGAATCTTTTGCTGCTTATGTTGATCTCCCTAAGGAGAAGTGGTTTAAATATCATCCTCCCATAGAAGTAAAATTAGCTGCACCTATTAAAGTTGAAGAAAAGACTGTCACTTATAATGATCCTATTGTTCCTACTTCTTATGTTGATAAACCACCTTTCCCTGTTAGAGTAAAGGATCATGCTAAAGCTTCAACTGTTGTTCGTAAAAGCAATATTAGAACTTATACACCTCCTGAGAAAGTTAAAGTAGAACCTAATATTGCTATTGTTAAAGATCTCTTGTCTGATAATATTGATGGGCACGTTATTCAGTTCGATGGTGAAACTGCTAGAATTGTTAAGCCATGTGATAAAGATAAACATAGACATGTGGTAGGCGTGCCTGTTATTTCTGTTAAAATAGAAGATCATTGTTATCATGGCTTATGTGATATGGGTGCTAGTGCTAGTGTTATACCTTATGACTTGTATAAAGAAATCAAGCATGAAATTGCACCTGCTGAGTTAGAAGATATTGATGTCACAATTAAACTTGCCAATAGAGATACTATTTCAGCGATGGGAATTGTTAGATATGTTGAAGTCTTGTGTGGGAAAACTAAATATCCTGCTGATTTTCTTGTTCTTACTTCTCCGCAAGATAACTTTTGTCCCATTATATTTGGTAGACCCTTCTTGAACACTGTTAATGCTCAGATAGATTGCGAAAAGAATGTTGTTACTATTGGCTTGGATGATATGGTTCATGAGTTTAATTTCTCTAAATTTAGTAAACAACATCGTGAGGAAGAATGACCTAGTAAGGATGAAATTATTGGTCTTGCTTCTATTGCCGTACCTCCTAGTGATCCTTTAGAACACTATTTGCTAGACCATGAAAATGATATGTTCATGAATGAAAGAAGGGAAATAGATGAAGTATTCTTTAAACAGGAACCTATTCTGCAACACAATGTGCCTGTTGAAATTTTAGGGGATCCTCCTCCACCCAAGGGTGATCCCGTGTTTGAGCTTAAACCGTTGCCTGATAATCTTAAATATGCTTATCTTGATGAAAAGAAGATATATCCTGTTATTATTAGTGCTAACCTTTCAGAGCATGAAGAAGAAAGATTGTAGAAAACTCTGAAGAAGCACCGTGCTGCTATTGGATATACTCTTGATGATCTTAAGGGCATTAGTCCCACTCTATGTCAACATAAAATAAATTTGGAGGCGGACGCCAAACCAGTTCGTGATCCTCAACAACGTCTGAATCCTAAAATGAAAGAAGTGGTAAGAAAAGAAATACTCAAGCTTCTGGAGGTAGGTATAATCTATCTCGTTGCTGATAGTCAGTGGGTAAGTCATGTCCATTGTGTCCCTAAGAAGGGAGGTATCACTGTTGTTCCTAATGATAGAGATGAATTGATTCCACAAAGAATTATCACAGGTTATAGGATGGTAATTGATTTCCGCAAATTAAATAAGGCTACTAAGAAGGATCATTACCCCTTACCTTTTATTGATCAAATGCTAGAAAGATTATGCAAACATACACATTATTGCTTTCTAGATGGTTATTCTAGTTTCTCTCAAATACTTGTGTCGGCTAGAGATCAATCAAAGACTACTTTTACATGCCCTTTTGGTACTTTTGCTTATAGACGTATGCCTTTTGGTTTATGTAATGCACCTGCTACCTTTCAAAGATGCATGATGGCTATATTCTCTGACTTTTCTGAAAAGATTTGTGAGGTTTTCATGGACGACTTTTCCGTCTATGGTTCCTCTTTTGATGATTGCTTGAGCAATCTTGATCGAGTTTTGCAGAGATGTGAAGAAACTAATCTTGTCTTGAATTGGGAAAAGTGCCACTTTATGGTTAATGAAGGTATTGTCTTGGGGCACAAAGTTTCTGAAAGAGGTATTGAAGTTGATAAAGTCAAGGTTGATGCTATTGAAAAGATGCCATGTCCCAAGGACATCAAAGGTATAAGAAGTTTCCTTGGTCACGCTGGATTTTATAGGAGGTTCATTAAGGACTTCTCAAAAATTTCTCGGCCTCTAACTAATTTATTACAAAAAGATATACCATTTGTCTTTGATGATGATTGTGTAGAAGCATTTGAAATACTTAAGAAAGCATTAGTCTCTGCACCTGTTGTTCAGCCACCTGATTGGAACCTACCCTTTGAAATTATGTGTGATGCTAGTGATTATGTTGTAGGTGTTGTCCTAGGGCAAAGAGTTGATAAGAAATTAAATGTTATTCACTATGCTAGTAAGACTCTAGACAATGCTCAAAGCAATTATGCTACTACTGAAAAAGAACTCTTAGCAGTTGTATTCGCTTGTGATAAGTTCAGACCTTATATTGTTGATTCTAAAGTAACTATTCACACTGATCATGCTGTTATTAAATATCTTATGGAAAAGAAAGATGCTAAACCTAGACTCATCAGATGGGTTCTCCTACTACAAGAATTTGATTTGCATATTGTTGATAGAAAGGGAGCTGAGAACCCCGTTGCAGACAACTTGTCTAGGTTAGAGAATGTTCTTGATGACCCACTACCTATTAATGATAGCTTTCCTGATGAACAATTAAATGTTATAAGTACTTCTCGTAGTACTCCATGGTATGCTGATTATGCTAATTATATTGTTGCTAAGTTTATACCACCTAGCTTCACATACCAGCAAAAGAAAAAGTTTTTCTATGATTTAAGACATTACTTTTCGGATGACCCGCATCTTTATAAAGAAGGAGTAGATGGTGTTATTAGACGTTGTGTACCTGAGCATGAATAGGAACAGACCCTACGCAAGTGTCACTCCGAGGCTTATGGAGGACACCACGCTGGAGATAGAACTGCACATAAGGTATTGCAATCTGGTTTTTATTGGCCTACTCTCTTCAAGGATGCCCGTAAGTTTGTCTTGTCTTGTGATGAATGTCAAAGAATTGGTAATATTAGTAGACGTCAAGAAATGCCTATGAATTATTCACTTGTTATTGAACCATTTGATGTTTGGGGCTTTGATTATATGGGACCTTTTCCTGCCTCTAATGGATATACTCATATTTTAGTTGCTGTTGATTACGTTACTAAGTGGGTAGAAGCTATTCCAACTAGTAGTGTTGATCATAACACTTCTATTAAAATGCTTAAGGAAGTTATTTTCCCGATGTTTGGAGTCCCTAGATATTTAATGACTGATGGTGGTTCACACTTTATTCATGGTGCTTTCCGTAAAATGCTTGCTAAATATGATGTTAATCATAGAATTGCATCTACTTATCACCCTCAGTCTAGTGGTCAAGTAGAGTTGAGCAATAGAGAGCTCAAATTAATTTTGCAAAAGACTGTTAATAGGTCTAGAAAGAATTGGTCCAAGAAACTTGATGATGCATTATGGGCCTATAGAACTGTATATAAAAATCCTATGGGTATGTCTCCGTATAAAATGGTTTATGGAAAAGCATGTCACTTACCTCTCGAACTAGAACATAAGGCGTATTGGGCTATTAAAGAGCTCAAGTATGATTTTAAACTTGCCGGTGAGAAGAGGTTATTTGATATTAGCTCACTTGATGAATGGAGAACCCAAGCTTATGAAAATGCCAAGTTGTTTAAAGAAAAAGTTAAAAGATGGCATGACAAAAGGATACAAAAGCATGAGTTTAATGTAGGTGATTATGTATTGCTATACAACTCTCGTTTAAGATTTTTGCAGGAAAACTTCTCTCTAAATGGGAAGGCCCCTACGTTATCGAGGAGGTCTATCGTTCTGGTGCCATAAAAATCAACAACTTTGAAGGCACAAATCCGAAGGTGGTAAACGGTCAAAGAATCAAACATTATATCTCAGGTAATCCCATAAATGTTGAAACCAATATTATTGAAACCGTAACCCCGGAGGAATACATAAGGGACACTTTCCGGAACGTTTCAGACTCCGGAAAGGAATAGGTATGTGGTACGGTAAGTAAACCGACTCCAAAACAATTTTTAAGGCAATATTTCTCCGTTTTGGAATGTTTAGAAAAATAGAAAAATAAGTAGCAGTCCGGGAAGGACACGAGGGCCCCATGAGGGTGGTGGGCGCGCCCTACCCCTCTGGGCGCGCCCCCTACCTCGTGTGCCCTCCGGACTCTGTTTTCTTGCACGATACGTATTTTGGTCGGTAAAAATTCATTATATAACCTCCCGAAGGTTTTGACTCCTATATCACGCAAATATCCTCTGTTTTCGTTTCAAGCTGTTGCTGCTGCAGATTAGAGCAAGATGTCTTCTCAAGAGTCAATCGGGGAGAGCCGGGTATCTAATCCGGCACCGGAACCAAGGGCAAACAGCGACGCTGACCACTTTGGGCCAGCAACGAAGGAGGAGATGGAGGCCGACTTGATGAGGGTAGATGCCATGGAGGATCAAGAAGTCACCTCTCGCTTCCGAGCTGGATTCACGATGGGGGAACTACAGAGCTCAGCCATTCCAAACCCGGTTATCCCTTCCAATGATAGATTTCTTTCTTATGAAAATATGAAGAGGAGTGTCACTTGTTCTCCCGCAGCTATGCAACACCCTTGGGTGCAAGGAGCTTTAGCTGTCATAGTAAAGCTTCGTAAGGAAATAATGGACCTCAAGCAGCAAGTCAATAAGCTCGAGGAGGAGAACCGCATCCTGAGGGGAATAATCGCCAAGAATATTACACCAACAACAAAGAAGGAGACATAATCACTTGGGTATGGGCACTCCCCTTGGCAACTGCCAAGCTTGGGGGAGGTGCCCCGGTATCGTATCACAATCACAACCCCTACCTTTACCGTTTTTCTTAGTTCGATCCTATTAGTAGTATCTTGATCTAGTAGAATAAAGTTTATGGCATGATCTAGTTTTGAGTTTTGCTTTTTGATCTCTCTATGTAATCGAGTCCGTGAGTTATGTATAATAAAGATTAGTGTTGAGTCAAGGGCTTGATTATTTTGCCATGATCTTGGGTGAATAAAAGAAAAGAGAAAAAGAATAAAAAGAAACAAAGAGTTCATATTGATCTTATTGAGAGTAATGACTTCACATAGAAAGAGTATGATGATTAAAAGTTGTTGGGAGTTGGTAGACATAGCCATGATCATCGTTGCAATTAATAGGAAGTAATAAGGAAAGAGAGGTTTCACATATAGATATATTATCATTGACATCTTTTATGATTGGGAGCACTCATTAAAATATGACATGCTAAAGAGTTGATGTTGGACAAGGAAGATAACGTAATGAGTTATGTCTTTCTTATATCTGAGATAAAGTATGTTGTCATGGATCCTCTAACTTGTTGAGCTTGCCTTTCCCCCTCATGCTAGCCAAATTCTTAGCACCAAGTAGAAATACTACTTGTGCTTTCAAATACCCTTAAACCAGTTTTGCCATAGGAGTCCACCATATCTACATATGGATTGAGTAAGATCCTTCAAGTAAGTTGTCATCGGTGCAAAGCAATAAAAATTGCTCTAAATATGTATGATTGATTGGTGTGGGAGAAATAAGCTTTATACGATCTTGTGATGTGGAAGTAATAAAAGCGACGGACTGCATAATAAAGGTTCATATCACAAGGGGCAATATAAAGTGACGTTCTTTCGCATTGAGATTTTGTGCACCCAACCATAAAAGCGCATGGCAACCTCTGCTTCCCTCTCCGAAGGGCCTATCTTTTATTATTATATTCTACCTTATGCAACAGTCATGGTGATCTTCACCTTTTCTTTTTCATTTTATCCTTTGGCAAGCTCGGCATGTTGGAAAGAACATGATATATATATATATATATATCTAATTGGATGTAGGGGAGCATGAACCATTATTGTTGACATTACCCTTGAGGTAAAAGGTTGTGGGGCAAAACTATAAGCCCCTATCTTTCTCTGTGTCCGATTAAAACTCCGTAACCACAAGTATTGCGTGAGTGTTAGCAATTATGAAGGACTAAATGATAGTTGAGTATGTGGACTTGCTTTTAAGCTCTGACATAGACTCTTTTCGATGTTATGATAAATTGCAATTGCTTCAATGACTGAGATTATAGATTGTTGGAGCCCAATAAGGTTTATGATTTATACTCTTGCATTGTGAATAGATCATCACTTGAACATAAGTAATCGTATGACAAAATCTATATATGTTGCTGTTATGAGAACAATCATGATGCCTTCATGTCCGTATTTTATTTTTATCGACGCCTCTACCTCTAAATATGAGGACATATTTATTGTTATCGGCTTTTCGCTTGAGGACAAGCGAGGTCTAAGCTTGGGGGAGTTGATACGTCCATTTTGCATCATGCTTTTATATCGATATTTATTGCATTATGGGTTGTTATTTCACTTTATGTCACAATACTTATGGCTATTCTCTCTTATTTTACAAGGTTTACATAAGGAGGGAGAATGCCGGCAGCTGGAATTCTAGGCTGGAAAAGGAGCAAATATTAGAGACCTATTCTGCGCAACTCCAAAAGTCCTGAAACTCCACGGAACATCTTAAAATAAATAATGAAAAATCCTCGCCAAAGATGAAGGCCAGGGGCCCACACCCTGCTCACGAGGGTGGGGGGCGCGCCCCCCCTCCTAGGGCGCGCCCCCCTACCTCGTGGCCCCCCTGGTGGGTCTCCGACGTCCATATTCTCCTATATGAAGTCTTTCGATGAGAAAAAAATAAGAAGCAACCTTTCGGGACGAAACTCCGCCGCCACGAGGCGGAACCTTGGCGGAACCAATCTAGAGCTCCGGCAGAGCTGTTCTGCCGGGGATACTTCCCTTCGGGAGGGGGAAATCATCACCATTGTCATCACCAACGCTCCTCTCATCGGGAGAGGGCAATCTCCATCAACATCTTCACCATCACCATCTCATCTCCAAACCCTAGTTCATCTCTTGTATCCAATTCTTGTCTCAAAGCCCGGGATTGGTGCCAGTAGGTTGCCAGTAGTGTTGATTACTCCTTGTAGTTGATGCTAGTTGGTTTATTTGGTGGAAGATCATATGTTCAGATCCTATATGCATATTATTACCCCTCTGATTATGAACATGAATATGCTTTGTGAGTAATTACGTTTTTTCCTGAGGACAAGGGAGAAGTCTTGCTATTAGTAGTCATGTGAATTTGGTATTCGTTTGATATTTTGATAAGATGTATGTTGTCTAGCCTCTAGTGGTGTTATGTGAACATCGACTACATAACACTTCACCATTATTTGGTCCTAGAGAAAGGCATTGGGAAGTAATAAGTAGATGATGGGTTGCTAGAGTGACAGAAGCTTAAACCCTAGTTTATGCGTTGCTTCGTAAGGGGCTGATTTGGATCCATATGTTTCATGCTATGGTTAGGTTTACCTTAATACTTTTGTTGTAGTTGCGGATGCTTGCAATAGAGGTTAATCATAAGTGGGATGCTTGTTCAAGTAAGAACAACACCCAAGCACCGGTCCACCCACATATCAAATTATCAAAGTACCGAACGTGAATCATATGAACGTGATGAAAACTAGCTTGACGATATTCCCATGTGTCCTCGGGAGCGCTTTTCCTATTATAAGAGTTTGTTTCGGCTTGTCCTTTGCTACAAAAGGATTGGGCCATCTTGCTGCACTTTATTTACTTTTGTTACTTGTTGCTCGTTACCATTTATCTTGTCACAAAACTATCTATTACCACTTATTTCAGTACTTGCAGAGAATACCTTGCTGAAAACCGCTTATCATTTCCTTCTGCTCCTCGTTGGGTTCGACACTCTTACTTATCGAAAGGACTACGATAGATCCCCTATACTTGTGGGTCATCAGTATTGGGCACAAAGCAAACATGGCAATAAGAAGTAATATCTCTACCAAGCTTGCAAATACACATACACGTACTAGAATCAATCACCGTGTGTAATGCAAAGCATGGGTCACAAGTGCATGGAAAAGGCATAGGAATGAGCATAGCATGCAAAGTGAATACGGTAATATGGGCAAATGATACATAATGGACAATAAGCCATAACCATGTGAGGGCCATGTAGAAGAGATATGCGAAGTCTTTGCGCGAAGGGAGTGGTGATAAGGACAATCCGCGGGATCCCAAATCATCATTGCTCTCTAGAGCTCATTTCGTCAACTCATGGGATTGCGAGGTTGACAAGTATGCATGGGTACCTACACAAAAAAGGCACAAACCAAAGAAAGTGTGTGCATGGTAAATGTACACATCATCTATCATGATGTGTATGTGCATGTGAGAGTTAGCACAAGATAAACTTCGCTCAAAGAAATTTGAGGCATGGTAGAGAAATATGTCATCCATCATGCAATGATAGTTATTGTGTTCAACATGATCGGGACATAAATTATAGCAAGTCTGTGGCACAACAATAGCATTTTTATTCATGAGATGCATATGGTGCACACAATCATGGGAATCATGCAATTCATAATATGGGTCAAAATATCCTAACATGTATGGGGAAACTATGGGGGTCTCCTCATGAGCAATAGTGGAAACATCATATGGAGAAAATTGACAGCATGGCAAACAATGCCTGTCCGAAGCTAGGTGGTCATGGCATGGCATATGAGATAAATGATGCAGAGGGAGCATATCAATATCATCAGAAGAAAAACAAATGCCAATAACCATGGGCTTATCATCTATGCCATATGTGCAAATTGGTTTATTTTAATGGCATATGCATAGTCACTACGATGAGATTGCAAATATGACATATGGGTGATCTCATGCATAGCATATCACAAGTCAAGCGGATTATCAAACATGATGTGACCAAGAGAATTATCACAAGAAATCCTATGTAACGTGGTATCACAATTAATAGACTCCACATGGCAATCATCAAACTCATCATAAATGGGTAAATCATCGCATGGGGAAATCATACTAGCATGAAGCATGGTAATATGTGGATCAACATCATGTAAGCAATCAATGTTAAGAATGTCCACTAGGGGGACTAGAGCATCACCTTCGCTTATGTTACCTTTCTCATTCCACTCATGTAGTGTAGGTGAGGTGGTAAGGACCAAATCGTGGTCAACGTCGTCGTGATGGAACCATGTGGGGGGTGTATCATAGTACACCAGGGCCATCGTCTTGTCCAAAGGAAGGACGAAGTCGTCGTGGATCGGTGCATCATCATATATGGGACCTAGCACCAAATGAGAAGACACAATAGAGGTAGAGGTTAAGTTGTTAGAAATCGAAATGGTCTCACATGCCCTATCAACTACCTCACTCCCTCTATGTGGTGGTGGCTCACTCACTCCCTCAAGGTAGGTGCACTCAAACGCACATATGGTGGAGTCGCTCAAATCACTCAAGTGGTGGTGGTGGTGGCTCTCCTCACATGGGAATTGGGCCAGCTCATCATATATGGGGCTAGTGGTGAAGTCACTCTCACTCTCAATATGGTGGCAAAAGTCACTCAAGTCATCATACGTCACCGTGGTCGAAGGGAAAATCCCATGCTCAACCATCTCGTAGTCGTCACCGTGGAGGAAGGCCGAAGATGGCACATCATCACTCTCGTCGTGGATGAAGGCCGAAGATGGCACATCATCACTCTCATCGTGGATGAAGGCCGAAGATGGCACACCATCACTCTCGCCGTGGATGAAGGCCGAAGATGGCACATCATCGCCTCCAAAGATGGAAGCATCATCCTTGCTCATCACCGTGTCGCTCGCCTCCAAATCATGGTCCTTGAGTTGCTCCGTAGTCGTACTTGCCGCCGCACCGTCTTGAAAAAGAGTCGTAGTAGACTCGGCATCATCAATGCCGCAAAGAGGGATGGCGGTGAAATTGAACTTGGGAACGTCATCTTGGAGCTCATCGGGCTTGGACATCTTGGTGGTACTAGCCTCATGCTCGCCGTCTTGGAGTGTGGTCGTCGCGAAGTGTGCTTGGGGTTGAGTAGACTTGGCCTTCTTGAGTTCTTGCTCCGCCTTGAGAGCACCAAAGTAGTTGTCGTCGAGGGACTTGTAGTTCTCAAGGAAGATAGTCTTGGAGATGTCGTTGTTCAATCCCATCATGAAGTAGAACTTCATCCAAATGGGGTCGTCCACACCGGCTCGTCGCAAGGCTTTCTTCATGTTCTTGAAGTACTCATCGAGGGACTTGGATCCTTGTATGGTGTTCTCCAATTGGCGTTGAAGATGTTCCGTGTAGGTGGAAGGCACAAATTCTCGCCTCGTCGCTTTCTTCATCGTGGGCCACGTCATGGTGAGGCTTGTCGAAGGTCTATGAAGCCACCATGTCAAAGCGTAGTCGTGGAAGGTACTTGTGGTGCACTTCACTTGATCTTCGGAGGGGACTTGGTGTAGCTTGAGGTAGTCGTCCATCTTGCGCTCCCACTCAAGGTACTCTTCGAGGTCATGAGTCCCAAAGAAAGTAATCTCAATGTCATCGTCGAAGTCGAAGTAGCTTGTGGAGGTAGTGGACTTGAGCTCGTGGAGTAGGCGAAGATGCTGTACATCCGAAGGCGAAGATGCCTTGAAGTCACTTGGCGAAGATGCCAATGTTGTTGAATAAGTCGTAGTCTTGGGGCAGATGGTGTTGTACAGTATGGCCCGTGCGCACGGGCTTTAGAAGGCCGTGTGCACGGGGTTGGCAAAGAAGCCAACTCTCGTCCAGTATGTCACTCTTCATGTCGATGTCGATGCTTGTGTGTACTTGCCGGAGATGGTAGCTCGACAGTCGTTGCACTTGAGCGTCTTCTCGAAGATGAGGAAGACCGCTTGCGGTTCTTGGTGAGGGCCTTGAGCTCCTCCATGTGCTTGTCCATCTTGGCGTCGATGAAGTTCTTCATGGCGTCGAACTCGTCACCGTGGTTGTAGACCGGAGATGATGTGCTTTTCCTATCCATCACAAGATCGAGCAAAGGTGAGTAGGGAATGAGATAAACAATACCAAGCTACCTTTTCCCAAAGTTGAGGATGTATCATGTGTCACTCAATGTGAAATGAAAGAATAGTGAAATTGGTACCGGACTTATTCACTCACACCTACAAAGTAAAGCTTATCGAGTGGCTTGGTTAGGACAAGTGGCACAAATTCATGCAATTTGAAGTCCAAGATATTGTAAATGTTGAGATAAATCCAAAAGGACTCAAAATACAAAACAAGTGATCACAAATATAGAGGAGGGCAATAAAGAAACACACACGGTGGGATAATGGGGCTTGTGCAACTATAGGGATGAGCAATACAAAATTGCCTAACGAAGACTAAGCTCGTGTTGCACAAACACTAGGAGAGCACTAGCTTGATTGCACACTTGGGCACGATTCACCACTTGGCACCAACCTATATGTATGCAACAAGAACGTGTCCTATTCCATGTATCCTCATGCACAAGTATCTCTTTTCATGCTCAACACTCTTTTTCTTATAAGCTTATGATCTTTCTTTTCTTGCTTCAAAGCTTGTTTTGTCTCTTTTTTTGCTCTTCTCTTCCTTCCCACTATGCTTATTGAGCCTCAACCATAAACATGAGACAAGTATAACAAGATATGCACGGGAGCAAGCAATTGCACTATATGATATATCCAAAGATGCAACGATATGATATCGTATCACTATGGTGCACAAGTTTTCGCGAAGCCTGGCAATACACGGATAGCTAGTCTCAATAGGTATGAAGGTATTCGCAAAGATGGTGGGGCTATCAAGATGTAATGGAAAGGAAGGAAAAGTTTATGACGGAATGGGTACCTTCGTCACACTTAACCTTTCACGAAGTCGGGGGTAACCGGCCTTGCTTCCGGTTGAAGATGGTCTCAAAGGATGGATGGTCGTCGTTGATGCGGAATGTCGTGGTGGATGAAGTCGATGGAACGATACAAGTGTCCGATGGTGGATGAAGATGTAACCATCCCTAACTAGCTGAAACACCTTAAGAGACTCAAATCACAACTCAACCAACCACAAATACCAAAGGAGCCAAAATGGGTTAGTTTGTTGAAGTTTTATGCGGTGATACGGAAGTTATGGCGGAGGGCCTATGCAAAAGATGCAAAAATGGATAAAATTTGATGGATTCAAATGGTGGCAAAACCAAGATGAGCAGCTTGGGCATGTCGCTAGCTTTTCAACGAGCCAAAAACACCCAAATCGGGGTTCGGGAGTGGAAGTTATGACCGAAAACATGAAGTGGACGCGGCTGATTCTAGGAGGGCCGTGCACACGGGGTCTAGGGGACGTGACACGTGGTCTTGTGCGCACGGTACAAGGCCGTGGACACAGGGTCTTCAGGGACTTCGCGGGGGGCCGTGCGCACGGGGTCTGGGGCCCGTGGGCACGAGGGTGGCGGAAATTTTGCGATTTCTAGGTCAAATTTGAGGGGAGGGGAGAAAAATTGGGGTATGGGGACGCAGTTGGAGGTGGATCTACTTGCTATACACCAGATCCATGGATTGAAATCAACAAAAACTCACAGGAAACATCAAATCACAAAAAAAATGGTATGGCTCTTTTTGTGGGGATTTTCGAAATTGGGCAAGAACAAGCAAAATTAGGCTAGAAAACTAGGAGGAGGGCTCCAATTTCGTGAGAAACCATGGCTCATGATACCAAGATGTTGTAGGATGGAACCCTATATGGAGATCTTTCACGAATTGGAGAGGAAATACCAAAGAACAAGATGAACACAAAGGGGAATCACAAGAGAAACACTCAAGAACAAGCCCAAATCACACATCCACTAGACTCACATCCACACAAGATCCACAAAGGTACAAGAACAACAAAAGGAAAGATACAAGGTAGAGTTCATGTTAAATCCAAAGGAGGTGAGGTCTTGATGATCTAGATAGATTCTTCCCACAAGGAGGTCTGTAATCCCTAGGGATCTTCTCCAAAGGAGGCCTTAAACTCAAATGGAGTGTCTCTCTCTCAAGAGGAGGAATCCCACTAGGGGAGGTACATGAGCTAAGCTCTAATGTCTAGATATATTCTTATCTTAGTCTAAATGGAGGAGGAGGAGGAGTATATATAGGTCCAAGACATGAAGGGATAAGTAGGAACATAATGGGCATACATGGGCCAAAGCCCGCAGCTACACAGGGCCTCGTGTGCACGGGGTAAGTGGAGCCCGTGCGCACGGGTCTCCAGAGACCTAACGCATTAGCCCGTGCGCACAGAGTCCCATGGGCACGGTACACGCCCGTGCGCACGGGGTCTTCAGGACCGCGCAGGCTGGGAGGCCTGTGGGCACGGGGTTGGGGAGGCCCGTGCGCATGGGGTCGCCTGGGAACCTCTGCCTTCTTCTTCGACGGTTCCTTCTCCGCTTCCAGGCTTCCAACTTGGATGGTGTAGTTGTTCTCCTGTGCTTGGACTCCTCCTCGATGAATGTGTAGCTCCACTCACACCTATGTATGCACACGAGAGAGGGGTCAAGTAGTATACCATCCTCGAAGGGTACAAGTGGACACGTGTAAAGAAGATGATTCACCTTTGTATGCATGAAGTAGATGTCACATGTGTCACTTGCCAAACGGACTCTTGACATGGTGATGTCCATAGAATGCTCCGCATCAGGATACTATCCGATTCTGGAAGGATTCATAGCATGGGGACAGAGTACTCATGGAATCTCACAACCGGCTTTTCTCCTATGTACAAAATGAAGACCTGTCATTGGCTCAATTCCATTCGGACCCCAACCCAGCACCCTTTTCCAGCTGCCACTATCACTCGAGGCGAGAGAGGAAATGGAGGATATACTATCAGTAACCAATATCATGACGCTGGATCACATGGAGATAGATGAATGGATCTTGAGTTGGGGAGATGTGCAATACAAACCACGTAAGTTCTACAAATTCCTATTCAGAAATGTAAGTGTGACACGGTATATCACAGAATTATGGAAGTCAAAATGCATCATGAGACATAAGTTTTTTGCGTGGCTCATGCTTCTGGATCGTGTGAACACTCTGAGACATGCTACTTAGAAGACATTTTAACATAGGAGATGATCATGCATGTCTATTATGCAATTCCACTGAGCTGGAGACTAACAAACATCTCTTATATGAGTGCTCGTTTGCACGAAGATGCTAGGAAATTGTGGCTATCAATTGGAACACAACTCTTGATCTTCAAACAATGTTTGACTTGGGCAAAGCGGCGTGCAGAAATCTCTCTTCAAAGAGGTCATTATTATATCGGCGTGGAACATATAAAGAGAGGTTAGGGAACCCTCTAGGCCATCTAATCTCAGATAAACAAACTCTCGGTAGCAATCTCATACACCATCATAATCCTCTGCACGAGGTATCCCTCCATCATGAATAACAAGAAGTGGGATGTAGGGCATTACTCTTCGGAGGCCCGAACCTGGGTAACCTATGTGTGCAGACTCCATCCAGGTACTTCCAACCTCGTCATGAACCCTACGGAGGGATCTGACGGTATTTTACGCCGTCACTAAGTCACGACTTTATCCTCATGGTTTATATATACCTTTGTCAGTACCTAGTGTTTCGTGGGAGGACATATCCATAAACTTATTTTAGGATTACCTCGAACAAAGGAGAGGACATATTTTCTAAAATGGCACACTTTATACCATGTCATAAAAAGCGATGATGGTGCCAATGTTGCTAATTTGTTCTTTCATGAAATTATTCACTTGTCTGGTATGCCAAATACTATTGTTTCATATCGTGGTACTAAATTTCTTAGTCATTTTTAATATGCTTATGGGCTAAATTGGGAACTAAACTAGTTTTTAGTACCACCTGTCACCCTCAAACTGATGGACAAATTAAAATAGTCAATAGAACATTATCTATTATGCTTATGACAGTTTTAAAGAATAACCTGAAAATATGGGAAGAATGCTTGCCTCATATTGAATTTTCTTATAATCGTTCGATACATTCTACTATTAAGATATGCCTAACTAAGAAAACATTGAGCGCATGAATGCTACATACAAACTTGCTGGGATAAGGCTAGAAAACATATTGTGTTTGAACCAAGAGATCTTGCTTGGTTACATTTACTGAAAGATAGGACAAAAGATCTTGCTTGGTTACATTTACTGAAAGATAGGTTTGAAAGATAGGTTTCTTGATTTACGCAAATCTAAGCTTATGCCACGTGCTGATGGTCGTCGTTTTCAGGTGTTAGAGAAAATAAATGATAATGCATAAAAACATAAGCTGCCTGCAGATTTTAAGATTAGTCCCACATTTAACACTGTAGATTTGAAGCTTTATTGGGTAGATTTAAAGTCTTATTAGGGTGAGGGAGATGAGTTTTCATCGAGGACGACTTCAATTCAAAAGGGAGGATGAGGACATCCCTATCACAGTTAGGCTAGTTGTAATGGGGAGTATCATATAGTAATATCATGTATATGATACTAATATACTACCTCCCTAATGCATAGTATCATATATTAGTATCATGTAGTACTCTATTTATTGCCATGCATGACATAAAGTAGCATAACATTTATTATGATACGGTATCATGATATGATACTCCACCATCTCTTTTTCATTTAATACTATGACACCTCATCAAAATTGCTTAGTTGGCATGCATAATACTATCTATGATACTACCATTACGACCAACCTTACACACATAGCCCCTGCTACTACACATACTGAACCAATTACTAGAGCTCACACACGCACAAGTTGCACAATTGTCAGGTTAGCACGTTAAATAAAAATAATCATGGTTTGATGTCCTAAAATTAGAAAAGAAAAAGGCATACTATTATGTCATGGAAAGACCTAACGGTGGTTGAAAGGTACATACACAGCTTAAGGTTCCTCTCCTTAGCAGCAGACTTATTTTACTAATCTATTCAGTCGTCGGGTCCAAACATCGCCTTGTACACGCGAAACAATTAATCAAGACTCTGGATCTGATGATAATAGCTAGACACCCTTATATAGCAGGTACATACTCCTACCATCACATCTAGTTACTTTACAACTAAGCATCTATTGTACAGCTATGCACAACTGAGGTAAGCCATAACAAACATGTAAACAAAGGGGTTCCATGATACAGGTTTGTAGTATCATCATATTATAGCTCCCGCGGTACTAAGAATCCCTTCCTCGTCAAGGGTCCCAGATGGAGGAGGGGGCACATACGGCTCAAAGAGCTTCACACTTGGGTTTGGATCATACTGCAATATATTGGCGGCTCGCTCAAATTCCTCTCGGAGGATCTTGATACTGAACTTGTCGACGACACGGCCAAGATCATGGGAGGTCTCGAAAGGGTCCTCAATACAAATGAGATGCCTGTCATTTCCGACACGTCTTGTCCAGTCCTTCATGTGCTTACTGAAAGTGCCACATGTATGAAGATAAACAATTTCTCAAACTACTTCATGTTCCACTATGGAATAAGGAAAAACACAAGCTTCTTCGCTTCATTGATTGCATGTTCAACTCTTTCATGATTCACTAGTTGGTTTGACAAGAGAAGGTAATCCCTCTTTTGCAAGATGCAGGGCGCATTTTGATTGGTTAAAACAATGCTTTGACCAACAATTACTGTAGTACGTAATTTATTTCACATAGAATTGAAGCCATTAAATTTGCATTCAGAAGTACTTACGATGATTTTGTATCACATAACAACATATTAAATGTTTTTGGTCAAAGCCTTGTCCTAATCAACAATAATACGTCCTACCTGTACATTTTGCAACGAAGGGAATACCATACCAAATGTGAACAAAAATAAATGCTGCTGAACACAGTTCGGCATCATGAGATCCAGAAAGGGACCAGGGAGGGAACAAAAGCTCAGCACCGATAAATGTGGGAATGAAAGGGTGGTTGAGCAAGTATGCAACATTACCTAATGATCTTTCCCGTACGAATTGATATAACATCTTGTGTGTAATCATGCTGGTACGCCCAATAATGGAAGAAGGCCCAAAGCAGACTTGACAGAGTCTCATTGTTGTGAGCCCCATAGTAACTTAGCTTGTCCACTTGATCAAAATAAGCATAATGATTATCATCCACAGTGACATAACAAGTTGCCTCCATTTCCTGGTAGCATTGATAATGTAGTTGAGAAAAAAAAACATGTCACCATTGCAGAACAAACGGATAATGGTGCTACAACATAGTGCAAACAAAAAATACTACTCCATTCCATAATTCTTGTTGTGGTTTTAGTTTGAACTAAAACCACGACAAGAATTATGGAACAGAGGTAGTAGTTAACAAGGCTCAGTATCATAGTTCATGTGCTCAGGAAAGAACCCTTGAGCTATTTTGGTCGACAGATAAAGGAGTAATGATGGGAAGGGAAATGCAAATTTCTTTCCATCCTTTTTAAACTGGAGAGTTTCTTCTTGACCATTAACCATATGGAGATAATATCAATATTTTAAAATACTGCAGCTTAAGTTCACCTTCGAAATTTGGATAAATGAGACAATATCAACAACGCCAAACAACAAGAAAAATATCAACTTTCAGCAAGCAATTAAGCCAAAAGAACAATAATCCAGCAAGACAATTTCTTAGATCAAACAAAGTTAGCTTTTGAATGAATCAGTTATTAGCCCTTCACAAAGAGAATAGCATTAGCATGGAATGGCAGAACATATAACCTGTTGCATTAGGAATTAATATTGTAAAGAGAGCATCAGCAACCTAGGTAGCATCCACTTAACATAGCCGGAATTCATCCAGATCTTGGTACACGTCTTCCATTGATGTAATCTAACCCATGGCGCCCAATCTGAAAACGCTGGGGCCCAAACGAGTGTGAAATTCGTCACCTGGCTGGCATGCTAAGACTCATGCTGGACAGCCGACTGACTTGCTCGCTGTGGACCAAGCCATACAACCCACTGTATTTAGGGATTTTCGTCCGTCCTAACAGTAGTACAAGAGCTAGGACGTAGATTTGTAGTCGCTGGAATGTCATGTCAGGTTGCAAGGGGATGTAGAACACAGAAGAAAAAAAGTTCATGATAGACCCAAGTTCAAGCCTCCCAAGGTGGGTAAAAGTTTCATTTCCTGCCTTGTTCTTTTTTGTATATGTGGAGAAGTACAAAAGATCAATTAGAATATCAGGGGGTGGGGGGCGGTACTTAACGGGTTAGAAGAACTTGATGAGATCTAACAGACTTAGACGGGAAGCGTAGAAATCTCTATGTGGGCTAAAGATGGTGTGTTGCGTATTGCCAGTCAGACTGTCAGGGCACTTTCAGATTGGATTATCCAACTGCAGAATTTCTGCACAAACAGCTAGTTTCTCCATCCCCACTATATAAGCCACCTGCCCTTTTGGAAGAGGGTTGACCACTTCATTCCAAATATTCCAGATCTGAGAAGAACACTCCCCACTCTCTCCCAGCCCTAATTCTTAGAACCCTTGAGAGGTTTGTGAGGGATTTGAGTCAGGAGCTACAAACAGTCAAGATCTGTTTTTCCTCTTTTTCTTGACCAAATGGTTTCTTGATGAGCAAGTTCCGAGCGTTTCCCGTATTCTTCGAACCCTTGAGAGATTTGAGAGGAGCTAAAAATAGCCAAGATCTGTTTTTCCACTCTTTCTTGACCAACCAATTTCTTGATTTGAGCAAGTTCCAAGCATTCCCCTTTGATCTTGTTACTCTTAAGAGGTTGGAGATTCCTAGGCGGTAGGAGCACCGGTGAGGTTGTGAATTACCCCATTGTTTGTAAAGGTTTGGAGGCCGTCTCAAGGTCTACCGCGAGTGGTTGGACATCGGCCTCGTGGTGTAGGAAGGTTTTGTGGTTTCCCACCTCTCCAACAGTGACTAGCTTCGCTCCAAGGAAGTAAATGGATACATATTCATCCCCGTGTCTTCGGTTATCTCCACCCAACACCCAACACTGATTTCATTTATCACTTCGGTCCCTTGACCTCGCAAGCATCAGAACATAGGTTGTTACTCACCGTTGCTACATTAGGCAGAACCCCCCCCCCCCCCCCCCCCCCCCCCCCCCCCCCCCCCCGCGCGCACACCTATAGTCTATCCCGATTCTCTCATCTGTAGCAACCAGGCTTGAGGCAATCCTGCAGGGTGTTCATAACTAGTGCCTTTTAACTATAACTGAGAGAGCTTTGCTCATCTTATCTCCCCTAGTGGGATCAAGGCCTCCTATCTAACTAGAAAGGTTGCTGGGCTACCCGCCATTCTGGAGGCCTTCACGCGATGGGATGAATTGAACCGTTCGGTATTTTCACTATTGAACGGTTTAAGTGCCTGACGATCCCTACGCCGTTAAAATTTCAAATCCTTCGACGATGCATGTGCAGCATCCAGGGGCTGATGACGGGTGGGCTCCTTATACGTGGTCTCCAGAAAATAAGATGGGTTTTTTCGGCTCTTGGTACGCGAAGAATGGGATGTGCAGGGTGGGTGGTAAAAACCTAGCGCAGCGCCTCTCCCCTCCCCCCTTTCCCATCCCTCCTCGCGTAGCAGCTGCCTCGTCTCCCTGCCACATCGCCACCGTCGTCATTGCCGCTCCACCTCCTTTCCTCCACGCCCTCCCCTGCGAGCCTGGTACGGAGGCCAGCCGCCGTCGCCGTCATCCACTCACCTCTCCGGTGTCTGTCCTCGTCTCCTCCCCTGCGACCGTGATAGGGCCTCGAGCCATGTGGCGTCGCCGGCGGTGGCGGCGAACGGAACAGAGCGGCGGCAGCTGGTGCTGCGCATCGTTATCTCTTCCTCAAATCAGCAGCACCAACAAGCACACCATAGACGACTACAGGATCACCCCTCGGCATCCACCGGGCCCAGATTAACGCCAGTGGTGTCGCCCTTTTGGTGTGGTGAGTTTTCTCGTGCATTCTTCTTGCCTCACTCATTTTGCAGCTGGTAGCCATCACTAAAAAAAGATGTCTATATTTAAGATCTTTGACTTGAGGTGGGGTTCTCTTATTGGTTCCAGTCAGAATGTTTTGGCTATTGTGGCATGTCAATTGTTACCTATGTTGAGAGCCTTAAGCCTTGGTTTCTTCATACTGAAATACTCCCTCCGTCCCAAAATGTTAGACGTTTTTTGGCACTATGATAGCATCAAAAAATGTCTTATATTTTGAGACGGAGGGAATAGATTACATTCCACTGTCTTGATTTTCAGAATGAGAGTAGGTAGCAAGACCAGATGCTCATGTTTCAGAATTTTCTCCATTGCACACCCCCCCATCTGAAATATTGGTCTTACCGATTTGATGTTGGCTCACATGCAGGTTCAGAGAGTAGTGCCATGTATGATAATATATATAGCATTTAAATGGCTCCAATTCAAATACTTTTGTGTTAATTCAAAAATCCAAAAATGACCTAGAAATATGTGCATCATTTTTGGCAGAGGTTTTCACCTTTATCAAAAATCATGAACTTTTCTGAAGGGCATTTTGTGTTCATTGAAATATTTTTATTTGAACCTATTAGATTTAATTTGATGCTAGGGTTTACTCAATCCCCATTTCAAGTTTAAAAGAAATTTAAACATGATACAACAAAGAATAACTAGCCTAGGTGATTACCAGACTAGGGATGTAACAGATGGCTTGCGGTGATCTTTTTATTGCCAGACAGCGCTTTCGAGTTTCATGAGGTATGGTCATTATCAAAAGGTAGTTATTGGCTCTGTTCATGAAGACTATGTTATACCACCTATTATTATTCAGATTGTTTCCTTTCTTGTCTAACAAAGATATGCCTCCTTTATATTTAGAAAACCATTTCTCAAACCACATGTTCAGTAGAATGGATATCTCAAAGGACCAAGATCTAGCTATGTTAAAAAGGTAGTCTGCCACTGCCTAGGTAACTGTGTTATTTGCTCTGAGATGGGAGGAGGTCAGCCATGAGGTGGGGAAGCATGTACGACGCCCAGATCACCAATTACTAGCCAGTCACGCCTTGTCCCATCGTCGCATAGTGTTGGTCATGAGTGTCGACGACTAGGCAAAGAGAGTTCTCTTTTTCCTGATTTTTCTTTCATGTGCAGACCATATGTCCAGGACACATATAGTCGTATTAAAATATATATATATATATATATATGATAATGCTTGTGTACTCCTAGGAGTATATACTCCCGCTCTTCATATACCACATAGTTGATACCACTATACATCATTATTATTTTTAATATACCTTATTAATTATTACTAGATACCTAAAAGTGAGTTTTGTAAAAAAAATCCATTTGGGTGCATGTATTTTATTTTGTACGCACATAAATTGTTATTTTATACGTACAAATGGTATATTACGTAAACTATGAGCCTTGATGATATTCTTTCATAAAATTTGTATTGAGCTATCTTAGAATAAGTAATACGGTATATTGAGAATGAAAAAGAGGTACAAAACATTTGATTATGAGGTATATTGAACGTGGGAGTACATACTCCCAGGAGTACAGAAAATTTTATATATATATATATAGGGAAAATCCATCCTACCACCCGGTGGTAGTTACCCCACATATCTCATATACTACCATGTGGTACTATATATACAATTTTATTATTTTAAATATGTTCATATAATATATCTAAGATATTTCAAAGCAAGTTACATGAAAAAATTGCATATGAACCCATAGTTTTTGTTATATTTGTGAAATAGTGTTACTATTCATCACCCAGGGTGCAGAATAAGTTATTCTTCACCCGAGGTAATCTTACGATCGCTTCATAAATATATATATGTTAGAATCCTAAGCCCCATCAACCTATTTCTCTTGATATTATAATAAAGACATCACATGGTTTTAATTCCAGGATTATTTCTTATGATCCTATTTCTCTTGCTATTCTAAGTACTCGCTACTTCTAATCTGAAGCCTATTTATTTTATTCATTGTTTCAACTCAGGAAATAGTTGCAGCAGCATTTGTAATTTGTTGTTGTTGTTAGTGTTTATTTCAATGGACTTGTTTTCTATTTCTCTTCACTTTCTTATGCTATTTCCTACTCTCTATGTGGAATAAGCATTTCTTTTGAACGGTGACTGTCACTTGGCTGGGCTCTGGCCCATGCTGGTGAGTATTTTTTGTGTGCCACATGCCACAAATCTGCTACACCTGTTGGATCCCACTACCAATGCTCAGACCCCAAGTGCTCTTCTATGGAAGGAGATTTGCCAACGATCGAGCTTCAGGACAAACACCACAGAGAGTGAGTTCTGTATATGGCATAATCATAGGAAACCTCTCATATGATTTTTCATTGTAATCTCCTCTGCCTGTTTTTGCCCACGTTGATTGATGCTAATTATTCTGCCTATTTTCGTGTACCCAAGTGCTTATGAGAGCTGGATAGATAATCCATGCTGATTTATTTAGCTGTGGCATGTATGGCAGTTGCACCAGGCTGACAATTAGTTCTCGACAAGGTAATTTACCTCTCCCCCTTTACATATCACGGATATATGTGGTGGCGGTTCCCTACCATTACTAGAGCGAGGACTATATAGATGTATTTTTGTGTGCTTGCCAATCTCCCGTAATGAAAGTAATAACCAGATAGTTAGAGGAAGACCTTTGAATGTAGATAACGTAGTCATTGCATTGTGTTTCTTTGTAACCTATTTGCTACGGTATGTCTGGTAGCTGGGAGGCTCTATCTCCAGAGACCTCCTGATGTAGAAGACCCAATCATTGCATTCTGTTTCTTCGTAACCTATTTGCTACGGATTCTACCTCGACATTCTTACATGTCATTACCACCTTTAACTTCCAGCTTTCCCATTTTGTCAACTGAGTCGCATCGGTCGAGTAAATAGTATCCAATGCACCATAAATGTCATACTTCAGTGTGATTGTAACCTAACACATTGATGAGTAGTTGTTAGTAAGCTACAAGCTACCTTTGGTCTCACTTCTTTTTTCACTTATAGTTGGTCTGTTTCAGGTTTCTATTATTTCCTTTGTAACTTTGCTCGAATGATTATGAATCACACCATTTGGCTTGCATCCTTGGCGACAGTGACGAGATAGTTGAGCATGGGACTTTCCCTCAAACCATGGCAGCATATATGCCCCTTGGGCTGTGCAATAGAGATAAGTTGAAACCTTTCTTTCTCACACCTATAACAAGCATGATGTCGTTGGTTGTGCTCACTTCACATACTCTTATGCCATGAAACCTTTCTTTCTCACACCTTATGATAAGCATGATGACAACACTTGTTGGGTGAACCACCACATGCATGATGGACACCGTGTTCATGCTTACCACCTTTGTGTTTCCAAGTTTATGTTCTGTTTGCTCATTTCAAAGGAATCAGAATGTGGTGCCGTCATGAGACATCTTGCCCGCGAGAAGACATACACCCTGTGGCGCCGCTTGAGAGAAAGTTGTGTGCACATTTTCATTTAAAAAGATAGACGAAGTCCTCGCCTTCATCTAGAAAAACATTAAAAAAAAATCCTCGCCTCCATCTAGAAAAAGAAGTAAAAAATAAAAGAAAAAAAAATCATCAACGCAGCCTACAAACGAGCGCCACTGTGTAGCCCTCCATTGTAAAAAATGTATGGGGTCATCACCTACATCTAAAAAGAAAAAAACATTTAAAAAATTCCTCACCTCCATCTAAAAATAATATCCCCAAAGCTTTTTCACCGCGGCCAACTAACTTACGCCACGTGGCATAACTGGTTGGCCGCCCTTCACGCGACGCTTAATGGGTTTAGTACTTGCCAACAAGTGTTTTGGGAACCTTCCTAAGGTGAACTCATTCCCTTTGTACCATCTTGATATGAGCTTCATGAATGGGCTACACTTTCATGTTGTTTGCAAGATGCATCTCATGGATTTAGGAGCGACTTTGGAGAGTGGGCCATATAGAACATCAAGATGATGGTGAGTACATGGTGGTTGACAAGTTCCACTCTTGTGACGACTTCGATCTAGGATCTTTCAAGAGGGGGAGGGGGGGGGGGGCAGGAGATGGTGCAAAGCACCCTAGGGTTATCACCTTGGCTTTGGCTCTGTACCCAAGGGACAAGCGCATCACATATACTAAGGTGAATTCCATCCTTTATGTGTGTCTACTTCGTTCTCTCATGGATGGTATACTACTTGACCCTCCGACCCTTTACACATTTATGTTTGAGCTGAGCACCACACGTATCAGGGAGGATTGCAAGCACAATACCTCTCCTACCACATAGCCAAAATCTATGAGTGTTTGAGTGTTGACGAGACTATCTTTTGAAGATAAGAGCAAGGAGTTCATCATCAAAAACATCTATTACCTTTTGGAGAGTGGTGTCTCCTATATTGGTTAGGTGTCACTTGGGAGCCTCCAAGCTTGTGGAGTTGAACCAAGGAGTTTGTAAGAGCAAGGAGATCGCCTACTTTGTGAAGATCTACCCAAGTGAGGCTAGTCCTTTGTGGGCGTAAGCCATGATTGCATAGACAAGGATGCTTCTTCGTGGACCCTTGTGGGTGGAGCCCTTCGTGGACCCGCGCAGCCATTACCCTCCGTGAGTTCAAGTCTCCAACGTGGATGTACGACAACACCACCTACCGGAACCACGAGAAAAATCACCGTGTCTTCATTGCGTTTGATTATCTCCAAACCCCTCCTTTACGTTCATGTGCGAAGTCTTTACTTTTTGCTGCCACCATATTTAACTCATCGGTTGTCCTTAAGGCCCTTGGCTCGGATTTTGACAATTATGTGCACCTACCTGCGATAGGGACCCGTGGCGGTATTCTGTTGGCCTGGACGAGTACAGAGGTGACCATCACCGATCCTCTTTTCACCACCAACGCCTTGTCTGCTAAGGTCTCTACCCCATCCGGCGCCGGCACGCCGTGGTGGATCACCGTGGTCTATGGACCGCAGCATGACGACGCCAAGGTAGCCTTCTTGCAAGAGCTACACGACATCCGCGATGAATGCCCGGGCCGTAGATGCTTTGCGGCGACTTCAACCTTATATACCGCGGTCGACACGCTTGGCCGCCTTTTGTGCCGCGCCACCGAGCTGGGCATCCTGCAGCAGCTTCACCCCCAGCGACCGACCCTCGCCGTCTCGCTATATGCGGACGATGTGATCCTATTCTGCCACCCCTCGCGGAGCGCAATCCTGGCAGTGAAGGGTATCCTACAGCTCTTTGGGCGTGCCTCGGGCCTCCAGGCGAACTACCTAAAGAGCTCGGCCACCCTTATTCGCTACGATGCCAACGAAGCTGCGCTTGTCATCAACTTACTTGGCTGGGTTAAATTGTGATCCAAATTCTACCGTATTGGACTAGACGTAGTACATACGGTGTGGGCCTTTGCGTTGACATCGACGCGTATGAGTACAACTTGTTTACTTGTCCTCCAAGGACTCTTATGTATTGCCCTCATATAAACCCCATGTAGTCGCACCTAAGACGGCATGTCGTCTCATGCTTGTAATACTCCTCATAGTAATTGCGCCTTCGTGCATCCGTGGTTTTCTCCCGCAAGGGTTTCCACGTAAAAATTTGTGTGCTCTCGTGTCTCGTTTATTCTCGTTTTATCTAACAAGTGGTATCAGAGCCAAGTTGCAGATACGAGATTTGAGACGAGAGATTAGGGTTGTTGTTGTGTGCGTCGTCGTGTCCATGCGTTCCACCGAGTCCGAGACGAGGTCTGCTGCACGGGTGATTTATTAGCAGCATTGCTACCCAAGACCGACAGCAGTATCGTACGTACGCGTACAGATCGACCGAACGCTACAGCCTTCCGCCAAGTTGTCGTCGCTGCTCCACGTACAGGCTACAAGTCCCAAGGCTCAAGGACGATTTGATTGCTCCACCTTCACGTGGTCAAGCCAGTGCCTGATTGATCTACTACTTCCGCGCTACACGTCATCACACAAAGGGATCGGCTCAAGTACTAGTACTGATTGATTTTGGATTACTGTTCACCTTGAGGCTACTAGTATTGGTTCGGATCTTCAATTGCTACGGCCACCAGTGAACTAGCAGGTGCTATTTCTTCTGGTTCTTGGTCCGCATATTAAATCTGTCAAGAATTTTTCTATCGGCTTGTACTACTTTGTGAACACAGATTTAATCTACTCATGGCATCCATGAAGTACGATGTTCCGTTGTTGGATCGTGACACAAGGTTTACCCTATGGCAAGTCAAGATGCGGGCGTTGTTGGCACATGCCGACTATGATGAAGCAGTGGATAGTATTGGGAAGAATCAGATTCAGGACAGGACTGATGCGGAGAAAAGAATAGATCGTAAGGCTTTGTAACAAATTCAACTCCATTTGCATAATAATATTTTGCAAGAAGTTTTGAGCAAGAAAACTGCCGCCGCTCTATGGTTAAAGCTAGAAGGGATTTGCATGACAAAAGACCTCACCAGCAAGATGCATCTGAAGCAAAAATTATTCCTGCACAGGTTACCCGAGGGAGGTAATGTTTTGAATCATATTTTAGAATTTAAAGAGATCATATCTGATCTAGCTGCAACGGAGGTTAAGTATGAAGAGGAAGATACTGCTTTAATGTTACTTTGTTCACTGCCAAGTTCTTATACCAATTTTAGAGACACCATATTATGCAGTCGTGATACTCTCACACTTCATGAAGTTTATGAAGCTTTGAACTCTAAGGAGAAGATGAAACTAATGGTGCCTCATGATGGTTCAAGTTCATCCCAAGCTGAGGGATTATCTGTTCGTGGCAGGACAAAGGAAAAGAACTCACATAATGGAAACAAAGGCAAAAGTAAAAACGGCTAGAGGGGCCGGTCGCAATCCAGAGACAAGAAATATTGTAGATATTGCAAGAGAGACGGGCATGACATCTCAGTGTGTTTCAAGTTGCAGAACAAGGAAAAGAGGAAAGGTAACAAACAAGGTGAAAATTCTGCTAACGTTGCTCGTGATGATAGTTCCGATGATGCTCTTGTCGTTATTGCTGGATGTGCTGAGACCAATGATGAGTGGGTACTTGACACTGCATGCGCTTTTCATATGTGTCCACATAGGGATTGGTTTAATACTTTTGATTCCACTACTTCTGGTTCCATTTTGGGTTTTGATAATTCACCATGCAAGATTGAAGGCATATGTTCCATTCGAATCAAGATGTTTGATGGCACAATCAGAACTTTGACAGATGTTCAGTATATTCCGAAGATGAGAGAAATCTTATTTCTATGAGTGCCCTTGATGCAAAGGGGTACAAATATTCAGGTGGAGATAGTGTTTTGAAGGTCACCAAAGGCTCCCTTGTTGTGATGAAAGATGACTTAAGTTCAACCAATGGTCTTTATTACCTTCGAGGTTCTACCGTTTCAGGTAACGCTACTCCAGTTGTTTCAAAGAGTTCTGATTGTGATGCTGCTAACCTTTGGCATATGCGTCTGGGACATGAGTGAACTTGGTTTAGCAGAGTTAAATAAGAAAGGTTTTCTTGATGGATATGAACTTGGTAAATTAAAATTTTGTGAGCATTGTATCTTCGGCAAACACAAGATGGTGAAGTTCAACACTTCGACTCATACAACTAAAGGTATTCTTGATTATGTTCATTTTGATTTATAGGGACCATCTCGCAGAAAGTCACTAGGTGGTGCTAGTTAAATGCTGACTATTATTGATGATTATTCAAGAAAAGTTTGGCCTTATTTCTTGAAGCATAAACATGAAGCAATCTCAGCTTTTAAGGAGTGAAAGATTATGATTGAGAGACAAACTGAAAAGAAGGTAAAAATACTTCACACTGATAATGGTATGGAATTCTGTTCTAAGCAATTTAAGAATTATTGCAAGTCTGAAGGCATTGTCAGACATTACACCGTTCCATATACTCCTCAACAAAATGGTGTTGCTAAGCGTATGAACAAGACCATTATTTCCAAAGCCCGTTGCATGTTGTCCAATGCAGGTTTGCATAGGCGTTTTTGGGTTAAGGCCGCTTCCACTGCTTGTTATCTCATTAACCGTTCACCATTTATTGCTCTTAATAAAAAAACTCCAATTGAGGTATGGTCTGGTTCACCTGCTGATTATTCACAGTTGAGAGTTGGTTGCACTGCTTATGCTCATGTTGATAATGGAAAATTGGAGCCTAGGGCTGTTAAGTGCATCTTTCTTGGTTATAATTCTGGTGTTAAAGGTTTTAAATTGTGGAATCCTGAAACCCAGAAGGTTGTTATTAGCAGAAATGTTATCTTCAATGAAACTGCTATGTTACATGATGTTCCATCTACTACTATTCTTCTTGAGAGTGAACAGCAGCCTACTGTTCAGGTGGAGCATGTTATTGATTCAGGTGATAGGTCTGGTACAGAAAATGTTGATGCACATGTTGATCCCTTCGTTGATGATGAGCATGTCACTCCCACTCCAAATCAGCCTATTGTTCCACTCAATTGGAATCTCGCACGTGACAGAGTTAGGCGGGGTACTAATAAACCTGACAGGTTACTTGAAGAGTGCAATATTGTTTCTTTTGCTTTATCTGTTGCAGAAGAAACTGAAGGTAATTCTAAACCTTCTTCATATTCCGAGGTTATTATTTCTGGTGATAGTAATAAGTGGATGACTGCTATGCATGATGAGATGAAATCACTTGAAAAGAATGGCACTTGGGATTTAGTAAGATTACCTAGAGAGAAGAAATCTATTCGTTGCAAGTGGGTTTTCAAGAGGAAAGAAGGTTTTCTCCTAATGATGAGACAAGATATAAAGCAAGGTTAGTTGCTAAAGGTTATAGTTAGATTCCAGGTATTGAGTATAATGAAGTCTTTTCTCCTGTTGTGAAGCATAGCTCTATTCACACTTTACTCAGTATTGTTGCCATGCATGATTTTGAGCTTGGATAATTGAATGTTAAAACTGCATTTTTACATGGAGAATTAGAAGAGGATATATGGAACAACCTGAAGGTTTTGTTATTCCTGGAAAAGAAAAGCTCGTCTGTAAGTTACATAAATCTCTGTATGGATTGAAGCAATCTCCTAGACAGTGGTACAAGAGATTTGACACCTTTATACTCTCTCAAGGTTTCAAAAGGTCTAATTATGATAGTTGTGTTTATTTGAAAACTGTTAGTGGTTCAGCTATTTATTTGCTCCTTTATGTTGATGATATGCTAATTGCTGCAAAGAGTATGTCAGATATTGATGAACTAAAGAAGCAATTGAGTAATAAATTTGAGATGAAGGATTTGGGTGCAGCAAAGAAAATACTTGGCATGGAAATATCCAGAGATAGACCGTCTGGAAAAGTGTATCTCAGTCAGAAGGGATATATTGATAAAGTTCTTCGTCGTTTTAATATGCACAATGCCAAGCCAGTAAGTACTCCATTAGCCGCACACTTCAAATTATCATCAGCTTATGTCCTAAGTCAGATGCAGATATTGAGTACATGTCTAGAGTTCCCTATTCGAGTGCAGTTGGTTCGCTTATGCAGGCCATGGTTTGTTCTCGTCCGGATTTATCATATGCATTGAGTGTTGTCAGTATATACATGGCTAATCCTCGACAAGAGCATTGAAAAGCAGTTCAGTGGATTTTTAGATACCTGCGAGGTACTTCTAATGCTTATTTACAGTTTGGGAAAACTGGAGATGGACTTGTTGGTTTTATTTATTCTGATTTTGCTGGTGATTTGGATAAGAGAAGATCACTCACAGGTTATGTTTTCACCATTGGTGGTTGTGCTGTGAGTTGGAGAGCAACTTCGCAGTCTATTGTGGCTTGTTCCACTACTGATGCCGAGTATATGGCAATTTCTAAGGCATGCAAAGAAGCTATCTGGTTGAGAGGTTTGTACACTGAGCTTTGTGGAGATTCATCTTGCCCTACCATATTTTCTGACAGTCAAAGTGCTATATATCTTATAAAGAATCCAATGTATCATGAGAGGACAAAGCACATTGATGTCAGATTTCACTATATTCGAGATGTTGTTGCTGAAGGCAATTTGAAGGTATGCAAGATAAGTACTCATGATAATCTTGCAGATATGATGACAAAGCCAGTTCCTACCAATAAGTTTGAGCTTTGCTCAGGCTTAGTTGGTACTTCTCACTAGTCCGATGGACTTTGACGCACAAGGTGTTTATGCTGATTTGGATGGAGTTATTTACTTTTTCGACTACTGGAGGGAATTTGGCTAAGGTGGAGATTGTTAAATTGTGATCCAAATTCTACCGAATTGAACTAGACGTAGTACATATGGTGTGGGCCTTTGCGTTGACGTCGACGCGTATGAGTACAACTCGTTTACTTGTCCTCCAAGGACTCTTATGTATTGCCCTCATATATACCCCATGTAGTCGCACCTAAGAAGGCATGTCGTCTCGTGCTTGTAATACTCCTCCTCATAGTAATTGCACCTTCGTGCGTCCGTGGTTTTCTCCCGCAAGGGTTTCCACGTAAAAATTTATGTGCTCTCGTGTCTCGTTTATTCACGTAACAGGCTGCCCCATTGTGGACTTGCCTATCACCTACCTTGGCATCACGTTGACGATCAGGCGCCCCTACGCAGCTCAGCTTCAGCCCGTGGTCAACAAAACCGCTAGCATGCTCCCTGGGTGGAAGGCACGGCTCATGAACAAGGCCAACCATCTCGCGTTCGTAAAGGTCGTGCTCAGCACAATCCCTCTCGTGCTAGTGCCTACGAAGAGGATCATCAAGGCACTTGAAAAAATCCAAAGAGGAATTCTCTAGGCTAGACGCGCAGAAGCCAATGGTGGCGACTGCCACATTAATTGGCGGCGCGTCTCACAATCGATCTCGCTTGGAGGACTCGGCGTCCACGACCTCGAGCGCACCGGCCTCGTGCTCCGCACGCGTTGGCTGTGGCTAAGCCGCACCGACAGCACCAAAGATTGGAGTGGTCTTAACCTGCAGTTTTCCGCCGACGAGCGCGCCTTCTTCTTTGCTTCCACCACCATGCAGATCGGCAACGGCCAGCAGGCCATGTTCTAAGAGGACAGCCGGATTCAAGGTCGTCCGGTCTGTGAGATCGCGCCACTGCTATACTCCTACATCCCCAAACGTCGCGGCAAGCTGCGGACGGCCTTCAGTCTAACCACTGGGCCTGGGCGCACGACATCAAGGGCACCATTGGCATCCAGGAAATCGGCAACCTGCAGCTATGGCACATGATCGAGCATATGACACTCTCCGTCGAGCCGGATTGCCTCCTCTGGAAGTGGAGCTCGAAGGGCACCTACACCGTGAAGTCTACCTACCTCGCCATGCTCCACGGCTCGACCACCTGCGACGCCTGGAAGCTTACATGGAAGTGTTGGGTACCGCCGCGTGTCCGGTTCTTCCACTGGCTCACCCATCTTGATCTATGTTGGACCACTGACCGCCTCGCCCGCCACGGCCTGCAGCACCCCGCGCGCTGCCCACTTGGCGACCAGGCGTCGGAGACCATCCAACATCTCCTCCTCGCCTGCCCCTTCTCTCGGCAAGTATGGTACGAGGCACTAAGCTGGTTGAGGATACCCTGCAACCCGCCTGACAGCGTGTCGTCGATCAACTCCTGGTAGCTCTCAGCGTGGCAACTCATGCCCAAGCCGATGCACAAAAGCTTCACCTCCTCGACCCTGCTCATACCATGGATGCTTTGGAAGCATCGTAGCGACTGTGTCTTCGACAGAGTCCACCCCTCAGTAGCTGCACTGATGACTAAGATCAAGGACAAGGGGGCCCTCTGGGCCAGAGACGGAGCGCTAGGGCTTAGAGCTCTCACCCCCCAGACCTGGGATGTTCACTTGATTTCGCACCTTCGCATTCTATATTTGCCTCCTATAGGAGGATTGTAACTCAAACCCTTTCCTTTTTCAATGAAATGAAACGCAAAGGTCTTTTGTGTTCTCTCGAAAAAAACAGTTCTTTCTAAAGTTATTTCGACTACTGGAAAGTGTCACAAATCTAGTTGTGCAATAACAATAAACACAATGGGGCCCTGGAAGTGCAAAGTACTTTTTGCAGATGTAGGTACACATATTAGTATGTAACCAAACGCAAGTATACAATAGTTGAATTAGACTCCATATACCTGTAGACACGGGAGTATTCTGCGCAGCTGTAGGAGGTGGATACACATTATTACATAGCTGAATATGAAGAAAAGAATTCAGATCATGATCATGTGAAGACAATGATAATAATTTTTTAAATCATCAGAAATGGACAACTTACGAATAACTAGATAGTGTTCCTTGGTATGTTTCATTTACACGACGAGATTTAGCCCAATGCTTCACAATGAAAGCTAATTGCCGTAACCTTTGATCTATTTGTGCATAGTCTCTCAGAAGTTTTGTGTTAACAACTGCTAAAAGATTGTTGACACATATATCACAGGAAAGGCCTGTATCCGGATCCATAAGCTTCACTATTGGGACCCTTGCTCGAGTTAATGCCTGCAAAATTTGATTGAAGTAAATCAGAAGTTTGGCAAAAAATCAAATTATATACCCATACTGAAGAGGTCCTCGAAAATGAAAATTGACTGGATATAATGAATACAAATATATGACCAATAGCTAACATACAGAGACCATCCGTGAGATTGTTGTATGCATAGTTCATAATGGAATCAAATTACATGCTTAATGATACTGCAAGTTGATCAGAACATTATCCATATTTTCATCAACTCAAAATATCTCTGATCCATCATAATACAACATGAGGATATGCTTATCTCGCCTGAATATTCTGGAGATTGCCAGCTTGAAGGATGTCCGCCAGTTTCAGTATAATATCAACCTTGCTCATTTCCTTGTCATCAATAGAGAGGCAAAGATCAATATCACTATTTGAGAAACCAAACGAATTAGCACACGATCCATAGAGGTAAAGTTTTGAATTTGGCCATTCCTTGTTTATTAGTCTGCTCAGAGTTATTACCAACTGATTCTGCTTCGCAATTTCCTCTTCTGAGGGCACCAATGAGTCAAAGATTGACAAGAAATTAGGTGTAAATTGATCTATGTCATACCGACATGCCCTGACTCTCCTCTGAAATCTTACTCGTTGACTTGATACATGATGTCCTCTAGAAGAGTCTGATCTGAAGTCCTGCAAGATATAAAAGCATAACTCAAGGGTTTATCACAAACTTTGTAGAAAATCAATTCTGAATCCTTTGGCAACTGGCAAGTTCTTGACAACATAACTGGGAAAACGGCTACAAATAACAATTTGCTCATAATTGAAGTAAAAATAACAGAAGGACGATTGCTTGTCTGCTCTTCTGCACATTGTTCGCGCCCACGTACTAACTTCAAATAATAGGTTACAAAAAGTGGCTTTTGTGTTGTGCAAACTGACGTAAGTAGCTAGGCGCTCCTTTGTTTGTGTTGTAAGCATCGTTTTAGATCTTCGATCCTAGCACTGTGCCAAAATCTTGTAACAATTTGCCTCCTGGCATTAGTGTGATACTGGTATATTGTGTATCTTTCACCCACACATATGCAAATCAGATACATCTGAACAGTGTACATGTGCCATTCATTAGGGTTTGAGCATCACAGTATGAGTATGAACTTGATCTCAGCTCTACCAAAGCTCAAAAAGATAGACTAGAGCTCCACTTAATTGAACTCGTTAATAGGTCTATCTCTATGTACATTAACTAGTCTATTTGATGAGGACATCCCTACCACTGTTACACACATAGCCCCTACTGCTACACAAGGTAGACCAATTACTAGTGCCCGCGCATGATAATTAAATTATTAGGTACTTTTGTTTCTTGGAACTACTTCTAATGTTCATGAGAATATGATGCTGCCTAAATTAGATACTTTTGTTTTGCTTAAGAATGAAGGGCCTAGCATGGACAAGAAGGATGAACATTGGAGTATGATCAAGCATGGAGATGAAGGCGTGAGCAGGGAACAAGAATGGAGCTTCTAGTGGTGGTTACAAGACTTTGAAGCTTCCATGATGATATATAAGGACTTGGACGAAATAAACAAGATGTCACTTCGTCCAAGTCATCATATGTCACCATGGAAGCATGTAATTTAAAATACCATAATGTAGGCTGTTTTTAGAGTCTGTATGGGTAGGGGAAACGACTTAGGATGGAGTTTAGTCCCACCTTCCCAAGGGAGGATGAAATTCCCCCTCTGTCCCCCTATAAATACAGCCCTTAAGGCATCGTTTAGACTGGGGTTTTGTTTAGTTAAAAGTTAGCCATAGTTACAGCGTTGCGTACTTCTCTCATGTCCAACGACCAGACCAAAACCGCTTACGGAACGCCAACTTTCATCAATAAAATTTCATCTTTATTTGCAATGTCCATATTGCACATCTTAGTTCTTGCTTGTTCTTTGATTGCTTGCAAGGATTAAAGCCAGGCTGATCGTGCTCCGATGTGGTCAATAACCTCTTGAAGTTGGTTTAGCGATTGCTAAGGAGCAACGTCGTCGCACGTTGTAGTTGGATCGTCAAAGTCGGCTCCACCAAAATCAATAGCTACCATCTCATCGAAAGATTAGAACACCCTTGCGCCTATTAGGTGGTATCACTATTAAATACATGGGCTTGGTTCAACTGAGCTTTGGAACCGATAGTGGTATACTCGTATTTGTTCATCCATGATCCTATATGATACACAGTTAAGTTCGATCACGCTCAATCTCAGTCCCAACTCGTGAAGTTTTAACCATGCGCCCTCATAGTTTGTCAACCAAGCTTCCTTTGTATCATAAAACTTGATATTTGGTTTTCTTAAACAATACAGGCATATATAAAAGCAGATGAATAAACAAATCGAATAGAAATTATTATTTATTAGTTAACTATCTTCCCCATTATAACCTGGTAGTTAGTTTTCTTAGATAACATTCAGTTATTAAGGAAAGATTAATCTTGTTAATCCTATTGAAAAAAACGGAGAGACAAACAATTGTAGTCAATTAATCTACTCCCTCCATCACATAATATAACGGTGTTTTTCAATAGGGGAAGCATATTTGGGTAGACAAGACTTGGCGTACAAGGAAGGAAATAGACTAATATGGACTCCTAGACCAATACTATACTCCTTAACACCTCCCACATGTCTTGTCTACCCAAATATGCTTCGCCTATGAAGCACGTAACACACCGTACAATGACCTAAACCCAAACCCATGTTCAGTTTGATATACTCACGCGCTTCCCCTAGCCCAGCCCCCACCAGCCCCGCCAACGGCGAATCCCCGCCGGTAGCCCTCCTCCTCAGCCCCTCCCCCACACCACCCATGGCGTCCCCTCGCGGCAGCTCCGACGACCTCGACCTCCCCCGGTTCTGACCAGGCTCGGGAGCGCTAGCTGGAGGTATCGACCCGCGCAAAGTCTTATCCCTATCCCTTCTACGGCCTGATGAATAATATCATGTGCCGATTACGACAGTATCGCGGCGTGAGTTATTTGGACCATAGCTGGTATCACGAGAACAATGCCTGACCCATTTTGTCTGTCGCTGGAAGCTTCCAGGAACCCCCCTACAGCTATCTCCCCACTGTGTGAATTATGAGCCCGGCCCCGGCGACGCGCGCCCCTGCGGCCACTCACCTCGTCTCCCGCAGCGAAGTCCACGCCAACGGCGGCATGGAAATCGACGCCAACGGATTTCGGACCCCCTGCCGCAGGAACCGCTGTCGTGGAGCGCCTTGCTCGCCGCGGGCTGCAACACCCTGCACGATACCCCCTCTGCGACCAGGCACCTGAAACCATGCACCATCTCATCATCGCCCGACAGGCCTGGCACGAGGCACTATGCTGGCTGCGGATCCCGTGTGCCCCAATCGGCACAACAATCCGCCCCAACGCCCATGCGCAAGGGCCTAGGTATCATGACCCTCCTCGTCCCCTGGATGATATGGAAGCACCGCAACGACTGCGTCTTCAACAGAGCGCGCCCATCAGTGAACGCCCTGCTAACGAAGATCAAGGAAGAGGCCTCCCTTTGGGCAAGCGCGGGCGCGCTAGGGCTCAGAGCCATTACCCCCCAGACATGGGATGTCCATTAATTCGAAAACTGTATCCGCCTCCTAGGAGGAATGTAACTACAACTCTCTCTTTACAATGAAATGAAACGCACGCTCTCATGCATTCAAAAAAAAGACCATGTTCCTGGCTTCCCTAACCCGACTTGATTTGAATATAATATCAATCTATGGAAGGACCTAAGTTTATTTTTGTGGATACAAGCCGATTTAGTGTAGTAATCAAGAAACGGTTTTAGAATGTGAAGAACAGCTTTCGAGTGTGAAGTGCACAAAACTTCACATTTACATAAGCCTTTCTGTATGGTACGCGTGCAATAGTTTCTTCACTACATGTCATTCCTTCGTTTATTTAAAAATGTAGTCAGCTAGGTGTATCAATAACCATGGTATTCACCATGAAGGCCCTTCAATCTCCACAGCTGAATGATGAAATTACAACCCAAAAAGAGTTGGACAGTGGTATTAACTTGTGACCTAACTTGTGATCTATGACAAGATGGTCCATAGTGGGTTTATATCTATTATTAAAGCTCAACCTGTACGTCGTTTCGTCCCCTCATCCCACCCCCATCACACAACATCCTGCTCCCACCGATTTTTTTTAAACCAATACTCCTCCCCACCCATTTCCTGTTTCTTTTTCTTTTACTCGATCCCAGTTTTATCTTTTTCATCACGTCGTGCCCTAAGCACCCTGCCTCTCTCACTCAAACTAATCTAACCCCCGAACTCCACTCATTCCCCATCTCTCTGCCATGGCGGCTTGTGCAGGTTAAGTTGTTCTGTTCTTCGGCTTGAGAAATGCCATAGCGTAACCAAAGTCTTTCACCTTTTGTGGCAGACTACAAAGGGTTAATTCGGCAAGTAGAATGCAGAACGTGGCATATGATCAAGTGCCTAACTTACAATGTTCGTACGCATCGCAGTTTAGACTGTTCATAACTCGAACTAGAACTGATGTTCGCACTTTGATTGTTCTGGTGGTGAATTGTGGCTGGCATCCTACTGTTCTAAAGGATATCCTACGGTGCCGGGGCAGCGGCAATACCGGCTGGACCATGCAGCCAATGGTATTATTTCATATTTCAATGGTATCGAATCAAATACATGGCTCGACTTCCCGACATTCCAATGGTATCGTTTCATATTTCGAATCAGTTCTTATTTGTGATCTGTTACTTCTAATTAGTACCATCTGTTTTTGGATTACAACAACCGATCTACTCCCTCTGTCCCATAATATAAGAACGTTTTTGGCACTACACTAGTGTCAAAAACGTTCTTATATTATGGGACGGAGGGAGTATGTCATAGCCCTTGTGATATTTTCTCAGGAAAATGGACGTACTGTTTTCAAGTCAAGTTACATGATTCAGTTTAATCATCTTTGAATATTTGATGATTTTCTGAACCTCTTTGAAGTTAGCATGGCTTCTGTGTTCACACCTTCTGAACTGTTGTATTGTTTGCATATAGCCAAACACTGACAAGCATTTGTATTTGTACCAGATAATTTGCACTGAATTTGTTCCACCCTAATGACAAACGGAGTTACATGTGCCCAAAAGAAAGCATACAATGTTGAATATTTACTTGTGTGGTTTGGAGCATGAGAAGATAAAACCAAACATACTTGTTATGTCGTTGTGTCCTTATTTTCTTGACTCCATAATATGAGTTACTGGATTATGATGTCCACATATACTCTGCATCTTAATGATCTAACCACCCATTACTTATTGTAGACCAGGTAAGAAATTACTTATAAGTCGTGGGCTTGGTCTGTTTCATGAATTCAACTTTACAAATTTCTGGAGATTATTTCAGTCCCTGTTTATCAAAAAGTCCTACACTTTGTTATTTGAAATCTATCATAAGGTGATGATAATCATTTTGATTGAAGACATTTATGCATTTCATAATTTTGATTCAAACATCTACTGAGCATGTAAACATTTTGAGTTTTCTGATTCTATAGTAAGAGATAGTCGACGAGACCGATGAATATGCTGACGTTCATAAAAAATATGCCCCACCTTTGTAGTAACTACATGCTACGAGATGCATTCTTCAACTTCAGGTGTGTATATTATATTTATGTAACAATTTTGAGTTTTCTGAGTCTATAGGAAGAGATAGTGGATGAGACGATGAATATGTTGATGTTCATAAAAAGTATGCCTCATCTTTATAGTAACTACTTGCTACGAGCTGCATTCTTCAACTTGAGCTGAGTATATTATATGCACAAAAATGGACCATGTTCCTTGGAGAATCCAGGTAGCTGTTGCTGCTACGTCATCAGTAATAGCAAGGCCATTGCCACCTACGAATATATATGAAACAAAATGGTGGTACAGTCCTTAGTTTGCTGCATTCCTCCTGTGAAATTCTTTTCTATACACCAAAGTTTGTGTAACTTTTGAAGACATATTTTTCATGTGTACTTTCCCTAAACATAAAAGGCTAGCATGTGTATTTGTAAGGGACACAAAATCTGATACCTTAAGTCATGTGATCAAAGTACCTTATGCCCAAATCATTATACATTTGAAAACTATCTGCTGTTTCAAAATTGATAACGGTGTCAATCTTGGATAGGGGAGGCCGGGGTAGTGGTTGAAGGAGGTAGAGGAAAAGCGATTTAACAGTGAAAACAAGTCAGACAATGATGCCTTGTGCGCATGAGAACGATGTATGTTTGAAATCATTGCTACGGAATCAATTGGAATTTATGCCCCCGTTGCAATCCATGGGCAGTTAACTAGTACTAGGTACTAAACATCCAATTGCATCCAATTTAAACAGCAGGTATACCAAGATGGCGCATCAATTGAATGAAGGTGTAAGGGCCAGTTCTTTTGCTGACTTCGAGAATAAGATGCCCCCTACACAGCTTATTCTAGAAGCCCAACTAAATTTATTTATTTAGAAATCTAGTAGTTAAGACTTGATTAGTAGGCTTTTAAAAAGAAATTTTTGGTTGGGTAGGGGGCTGCTTATTCTTCTGGAAACCCAAAAAAAACAGCAAAAGAACTGACCCTAAAATGCATTCACCATGCTTCATCCTGCTTGTGCCTCTCCATCTTTTTGCCCTCCTTTTACATCCGTGTGCAAAATAACAACAAGCACTTGCAGAATTTCAAAGCATGCCTACTTTTATATAAGATGAGGAACACTAGATGAGAAGAAAGAAAAACACATGCCAGATCTGTTTGGCTACTTCTAGATGCTTCCACTCTAGTGTAGTATTTCTTTTGTTTTCTTTACCCTACCCGCTGTTTCTAGAGTTCTCTAGTTATAAGTAGTTGTGAGTAGAGAGATGAATCCTAAATAATGTTTTCTAGAGTGTTCCAGCTATAAGTAGAAGTATGTGAAGGCTTCCCAAAGCCCTATAAATAGAGGTCTTCACCTCTACTTTGTAAACCAGACGATGTACCCACTACCTATAATAGAACTTGTTGTTCTTATCTAAGATCTTGGAGTAGATCTTGGATTCTAGGAGTTCTGGATTGAACTCTTGCTGCCATATCGGCCTACATTCGCCTCTAGAGCGATATCTAGCGCAGCACGTTGAAGTTGTTCCTTCAACACTTGTGCTGTACACATTGTAGCAGCAAAGTGGAGTTGCTCCTCCACAACCTTTGTGCTGCTTCAGGTGGTATCAGAGCCTCGTTGACCCATACTAGTTCTTGCTGTCCTCTTCGAGAGCAAGCTGCAGCAAGCAATGGAGCAATTGGAGAAAAGGATGGATGCTGCAGAACAACAAATCAAAGAGCTGCGTGAAGATCTTAATCGGAGATTTGATCAGCTAGTTGAGATGATAAGAAAGGGCGTTCCTCCTGCTACCAATAAAGGAGATTCATCTAAAGAAGAAGAAGATGTTCATCAAAGGAGAGGTAATCTTGGAGCAAGACCGCCACAACAACGTGCTGTTCAACGTGCTTCAAGAAGGCCAATTTATGTTGAAACTTCTGAAGGTGAAGAATATGATGAAGCCCTTGAAGAAGTTGATCTCTATGCATATCGGAGAGTACCCAACCCTACATATGCAAGGGATGCATACAAGGTGAAAGCTGAGATCCCAACTTTTAATGGAAATGTTGATATTGAAGGGTGCCTAGATTGGTTATATGAAGTGGAGACTTTCTTTGAGGTCATCGAGGTTCCGGAAGATCGTAGAGTTCCTTTGGTCCCATACAAGCTGAAAGGAGGAGCCAGTGCATGGTGGCATCGCGTTCAAGAAGAGCGCAGGCTGAGAGGAGAACCTCGTGTGAGAACTTGGCGGCAAATGAAAAGTCTCTTGAAAGGGAGATTTTTGCCTGCTGATTATGAGCAGATCCTATTTATCCAATTTCAAAATTGTGCTCAAGGAAATAGGACTGTTTCAAATTACACGGAGGAGTTTCTAAGGCTACAAGTGAGGTGCAACCTTGCTGAAACTGAAGATCAACAAGTTGCAAGGTACATCAATGGTCTCAATGATGCTATTCAAGATCGATTGATGATGCAACAAATCTGGCCCGTTGATCAAGCACAAGCTCTAAAGGCCGAGAGGTTTGTGAGGACAAGAAAGGCAACTAAAGCTCCATATCCTCCATATCCTCATACTGAAGGCTCGTCTAGGAGTCAGCCTAATAGAGTGGAAGAAAAGACGGCTCCACCAAAGGCAAAACGACCCATCCAGAAGCAAACTAGAGGCAAGGGCAAGTCCAATGAAGGCCCAAAATGCTATAAATGTGGTGAAGAGGGACACATATCCAGCGGCTGCCCACTAAGGAAATTTGTGTTATAACACAACTATCCATGATGGTGAAGGCGATGAGGAGGAATACGAATCTGAAGATGTAGAGGGACAAGAGGTTTGTCAAGAAGAAGGTGAAGAGGTGGTGTGTGTGATTCAGCGTCTCCTATGTTCCACACCACAACCTGACGACACACAAAGGAAGAAAATATTTGAGAGCAAATGCACAGTGAATGGCAAGGTATGCAAGTTAGTGATTGATAGTTGCAGCTGCGAGAATCTTATCTCCCAGAAGTTGGTGAGCCATTTAAAGCTTGATACTCATGATCATCCAAACCCCTACACTATTGGGTGGATCAAGAAAGGAGTGAATATGAGGATCACCAAACAATGCAACCTGCCACTTTCTTTGGGCAAGCATTATCGCTCAAATGTGTTGTGTGACGTAGTTGATATGGACGCTAGCCATGTTCTTCTTGGGAGACCTTGGCAATTTGATGTGGATACTACACACAAGGGCAAGGAACTCTTACTCTTTCATTTGGAACAAGAGAAAGATCATTATCTTACCAAACAAAACCGAAGGTAATACCTCTAAGGAGGAGGGGAAACCTATGTTAACTATCTCCCATACCTCTCATGAGTTCATGGAAGACTTGAAGGAGGCAGATTTGTGTGCTGCACTTGTTGTAAAGGGAGAAGAGCACCTGACTGTTGAAATTCCAGCAAAGGTATGTGGTTTATTGGCAGAATTTCAGAACATACTTGGAGAGCCACAAGGCTTGCCACCCATGAGAGGAATTCAACATAGAATTGAATTAATTCCGGGAGCAAGTCTTCCTAATCTTCCACACTATCGAATGAGCCCAAAAGAGCATGATATATTGAAGGAGAAAGTGGAGGAATTGCTGCAAAAGGGGCACATTCGAGAAAGCATTAGCCCATGTGTTGTACCAGCCCTGCTCGCGCCAAAGAAAGATGGATCTTGGCGCATGTGTACAGACAGTAGAGCCATTAACAAGATCACCATAAGGTATAGATTCCCGATTCCCCGTCTGGATGATATGTTGGATCAACTTAGTGGAGCAAGAGTGTTCACAAAGCTAGATTTAAGAAGCGGATATCATCAAATCCGTATCAGACCCGGGGATGAATGGAAAACCGCCTTCAAGACAAAGGAAGGGTTGTTTGAATGGCTAGTCATGCCATTTGGACTCTCAAATGCACCAAGTACCTTTATGTGCTTAATGAATCAAGTCCTTCGACCCTTCTTGTCCCACTTTGTTATGGTCTATTTCGATGACATCTTGATCTATAGCAAGGATCAGGACGAACACTTTGATCACATTCGGAAGGTGCTAGAAGTACCAAGGGAAAATGAGCTCTGCGTCAACTTGAAGAAATGTGTTTTCCTGCAAACACAACTCCTTTTCCTAGGATTCGTCATAACATGTGATGGTATTCGTGTTGATGATTCTAAGGTTGAAGCAATCCGAGAATGGCCAACTCCGAAGACCATTTCTGAGGTAAGAAGTTTCCATGGCCTTGCAACTTTCTATAGGCGATTTGTGAAGAATTTCGGCACTATCATGGCACCTATTACCGAGTGTTTGAAGAAAGGAAAGTTCCAATGGACAGAAGCAGCTGAAACTAGTTTCAATAAGATTAAACAAAAGCTATCACAAGCTCCTGTCTTGGTGCTACCTGATTTCAACAAGACTTTTCAGTTGGAGTGTGATGCAAGTGGAGTAGGCATTGGAGCTGTCCTATCTCAAGAAAGGAAGCCCATTGCTTTCTTTAGTGAGAAGTGAAGCTAGACGGAAATGGAGTACCTATCAGCAAGAATTATATGTCGTTTTCAGAGCGTTGAGAACTTGGGAAGTCTATTTGCTGCCTAAAGAGTTCATTGTTTATAGCGACCATCAATCCTTGAAGCATTTTAGAAATCAAAAGCATGTTGACCGCATGCTAGCAAGATGGGCAGCATACCTGGAGAGGTTTAACTATCTCATCGTGCATAAATCTAGAATAACTAACAGAGTGGCTGATGCTTTGAGTCATCGTGCATGCCTCTTGACTTCTTTTGAAGCTGAACTTCCGGGCATGGATCAAATAAAGGAGTTGTATGAGGGTGATGAAGACTTTGGCCATGTTTGGGTAAAGCACACAAGGGGCCAACCATTAGGTGATGACTATTTGGTGCAGGATGGCTATCTCTTCCAAAATGATCGTTTGTGCATCCCAAGGAGTTCTCTGCGTGACAAACTAATTAGAGAACTCCATTCAAGTGATCTTAGTGGCCATGTTGGACGGGACAAGACTATCGCTAACCTAGAAGCTCGCTACTTTTGGCCACAACTAAAGAGAGATGCTGGAAAGTTTGTTCAACAGTGCCCAATATGTCAAGCCTGCAAAGGCCAAGTCCAGAACACAGGGTTATACATGCCTTTGCCTGTTCCTGTTGCTCCATGGGAGGACATCTCTATGGACTTCGTCTTGGGCTTGCCAAGAACAAGACGAGGAAGTGATGTTGTATTTGTGGTCGTGGATAGATTCTCTAAGATAGCTCATTTCATCCCATGCCGCAAGACAACAGATGCTCATCATGTGGCAAACTTATTCTTTCGAGAAGTGATCAGACTTCATGGAGTTCCAAGGTCCATCATCTCAGACCGTGATAGCAAGTTTCTTGCTGCATTTTGGCTCACTTTGTGGAAGCAATTCAACACTGAATTGAAATTTTCTAGCACTACTCATCCACAAACAGATGGACAAACGGAAGTGGTGAACAAGTTTTTGGGTAATCTGATCTGTTGCATTTGTGGAGAAAGAAAGGGGCAATGGGATTTGGCTTTATCTCTTGCAAAGTTCTCCTACAATAACTCCAAGCATAGATCCACAGGAAGGAGCCCTTTTTCCATTGTTTACACTAAAGTTCCAACACATGTGGTGGACCTGGTGAAGCTACCATCAAGGGGAAACTCAAAATCAGCATTGTCCTTTGCTGATAATTACACCGAGTTATCTGATAAATGATAATGCTTATGTGATAGATCTTCCAAGTGACATGGGTATCTCCAACACTTTCAATGTTGCGGACTTGACTCTCTACCATCCAGAAGAAGCACTCTATGAAGATAACTCGAGGGCGAGTTCCAAACAACCAGGGGAGAATGATTAGGAACACTAGATGAGAAAAAAGAAAAACACATGCCAAATCTGTTTGGCTACTTCTAGATGCTTCCACTCTAGTATAGTATTTTTGTTTTCTTTACCCTACCCGCTGTTTCTAGAGTTCTCTAGTTATAGTAGTTGTGAGTAGAGAGATGAATCCTAAATAATGTTTTCTAGAGTGTTCCAGCTATAAGTAGAAGTATGTGAAGGCTTCCCAAAGCCCTATAAATAGAGGTCCTCACCTCTACTTTGTAAACGAGACGATGTACCCACTACCTATAATAGAACTTTATCTAAGATCTTGGAGTAGATCTTGTGCTCTAGGAGTTCTAGATTGAACTCTTGCTGCCATATCGGCCTACATTCGCCTCTAGAGCGATATCTAGCGCAGCACGTTGAAGTTGTTCCTTCAGCACTTGTGTTGTACACATTGTAGCAGCAAAGTGGAGTTGCTCCTCCACAACCTTTGTGCTGCTTCAATATAGAGCAATGACCAGTACTTGATCGGTAATCTCACCTTTTAGAGTTTGTTGTTTACAGTTCGTTGGTTATGGGATAGGCCCCTCTAAACCGGAAGCGAGGGAGTACTTGCTCTAATTAACAGCTACATCTGTTGGCTATGGGAGAATCGACTTAATCAGGCATTAAATGCAACACAATGAAATAGCTGCACTTAGTATTAACAAAAGCTACTCCCTCCGTTCCAAAATTATTGCTGTGGTTTTAGTTCAATTTGAACTAATACACCACGACAATAATTTTGGAAGGGAGGGAGTACACCTTACGCTGCCTGGAAATATTCAATTTACCTTACTCCTTGAGCCACTGTTCCGCATCACCATGCCCTTGGCCTCATCATTTCCCTCAATCACCATGGTATCCATGAACTGCTCAATTATAGCATCTTCCTCCTTGCTGTCAGCATCCTCTTCCTCTTTCTTTGCAGCAAATCTAACCTCACTGTTCTGGCACGATACCTTGAAATTCCTTGCATCCACTACAACCCGCCCGTGCACTCCATGTTCAAAACCTACTTCCCCAACTCCAACCTCCAAGCCAGTTGCTTCTGCCAGAAATTTCTTACCTCTATCCCCCCTGACATCCATGTCAACTGAACTGCTAGAAGGTGCTGTCACCTGGTGTTTTTCCTTCATTGGCATCTTACCTAACATCTCAAGCACCCCAGCAGAAAGATTCCGCGAGGCATGGCCCTGCCACCTCTGATCACCTTGTGAAATGTCTGCCAAGCAGGTCTCTTGCTGCCGCTGACCTTTGTGTGGTATTCTGGCACCTGTGGATGGATGGATATGATGTTCTCCAATGAGTGTCCTGCCACCTGCAAATTGAAGTATATGCTGATCCCCATGCGGTATCCTTCCAGTAATTCCATGGGCATTTGCACTTGCATTTGCATCAGGTGGCGTCCTTGATAATATGTGATCATGTTGTTGCTGCTGCTGCTCCCTGTACATCATTACAGCAGCTGGACCACGGCTACCTATGATCAATGATGTGCTGCGCTCTTCATGGGGCAGTCTGCCGAGTACTCCCTGGCCACCTGTGAAAGTTGGCATCTCCTGATTTTCACTATTATGTGTTCTACCGAAGCCCTTTGGGTGGTGATAGTTTGGCTCACTTTGCCGCTCCCTGTTCTGCTGCATTGCACCAAAAACATCATGCACCTCACGACCGGTAGCGGAATGCCACGCCGTGGCAAACTTAGGAGGCGACGGTTTGCCAAATCCAGGAGGCGGCGCCCCTGACCTTGGCTTCTCCGGCCTGTTCCTCGAGACAACATCCACGGATCGGAATCCGCCTCCTACCCGTTCCGCGTAAGGATCCAATGGCTGCGCGATGCGAGGATCGGAGGACCGGAGCTGCGGTTGAGGGGAGGAGGAGGAGGGCCACGCAAAGCCCCCCACGTGCACATACGGTGGAGAGGAAAACATGGGGCCGACGGCGGCGACGGCGGGGTCGACGAAGAAGTTGTTCGGCTCGGCGAGGGGCTGCACGGGGTTTTGCTGCTGTTGCGGGCGTGGAGAAGGGTTTTGGAGGAGACGGAGGAGGAGGCCACCGTCGAGGGATGCCGACGCCGAGGGCTCAAGCTTAGCGTCGGACGGGGAGGTTGACGGACGGGGCGCGCGGCCGCCACCGCCCGAAGAGGCGTCGGCCATTGGGAAAGGTGGGGAGGGGTTGGTGCGCCCCGGTGTCTTTCCTGGGTTGTTGTTAGGGCATCTTCAAGTTGGTAGGGGTCATAGTGCGGAGTAACTTATGTGTTGTGTGATGCACCATTTCATTTATTAGGTTATAAATTTATTTATTTTTAATATTAGAAGAACACTCGTGCATTGCAACGAGGTCACATTAACTTTAAAAATTTAATATCAATTATGTTAATATTACATTTAATATTATCATACATATTAAGTGACATTGATGATCTTTTTTACCATCAAATTCTCACACACACACCCTCTCCCTCCCTCTTCCTCACTCTCTCTCCCTTTCCCCCTTACTCGGAAGGTGGGACGAAAATAAATCTGAAACGGAGACTACCAACTGAGACATTAGGAGTAGAGATTATTTAGTTGATAAGAATAAATAGAAAACGGTGTTAAAAAGAAGAAACATATTAGAATACATTGAAGAATCAAAATGACGATGTAAAAGGGATTCGCCCTGCCTCCCGGGCCTTGCCACCAAACCGCTCAGCGGTCCAGTCCCCGCACGGTCGTCTTCTCCTGTTCCCCGAGCCGCGTCGCTACAGAGCCGGTCTTCCGCCCGCCCACCTCGCTGGCATCGAAGGGGAATGGATAAGGATGACGCCCTTCCTTCCATGCCCCCATGGCCTCACTCCTCCTCAACGCCCCCTCCCAAATCCACTTCTCCTCCTCGCTCGCTCGATCCCGTCGATCTGGACGAAGTCAGACGCCACGGCCACCATGACCGACCCCGTCCACATGGCCATTGCCCTCCCTGCGGGCTAGGAGCTTGTCGAGGAGCTCCGAACGCCTTCGCTACTTCGTCTGCGCCAACGAGATCAAGTCCAGCACCCCTGCATCGACGTCGCTGCCGTCTTCCTGAACCTTGGGCCACCATGACATTGTCGTTCGATCTGCGCCGCCCCGAGCTCCCATGTCTTTCCCTAGGGCGCCATTGACACCGCCATGATCTCCTCTTGCCTTTCCCCAGTTTCCCCTCTCGTTTGCTCTCGTTGGGTATTTCACCGTGGCCGAGAAACGCCGTCCGCCATGGCCATTGCAGGGGTAGCCACCGAGCTCCTCGGATTGACCCCGTGGCACATGCCCGCTCCTATGCACGCTCATGCCCGAGCCTGTCGCTCGTCTTCCGTGCCCGCGGGGCCACTCCCTCTCCACGCCCACGCCCATGCTACACCACGTTGGTCGCGCCCGCCGCTGCCGTCGTGCTCACCGCAGCCACCGCACCATTGTGCCGCACGCGACACACACCCTAGCCGCGCGCCACACTCTTATTGGCTGCGCTCGCCCCGTCTGCTGCCACCTATCCCTTCGCTCGCCCCGCTGTCGCGCCCCTGCCTCGCGCCGCCTCCAGTCGTGGACATCTTCTGCCGGCCGCCCCCTCAGCCACGCCGACCGCATCTCTGCCCTCCACCGTTGGCCGCTCGCCTCGCCTGCTGCGTGTTGCTTCCTGCTACTATGCGCTGCTCTTCCGCCGGTACGCTGCTGCGCCATGCCCTTGACACCGTCGTGGACAAATGTGGCGGAGGGATTGTTAATGGAGTACGAGAAGGAGGTGGCGGAGAAGGTGTGGAGAGGCAGGAGGTCTGGGGCGGTGTCACCTGGCTGTGGTGGAGGTGTTTATGCGAGAAGAAGCCAGAGTGGAAGGAGAGGTCACAATTGAAAAGAATCACACAAAAAAATCATAACCCGGAGGTCTCAGTTCAAGAAAATGCTAATATCGATGGAGGGGTGATTTCCTTCAATAGGTGGAAAACATACGAAATATTGGTTGTTATCAAGGAAAGGTAAAAATTTAGTAAGGGTAGGATTTTTGAACTGATTTCTATGCAAATGGGGTTTTATTGTTTGGTAACGTGGTATCAGTACCTGCCCGTTTGTAACGTGTCTGATTAGGAAAGTTTGCAAATGTTAAGAAACTATTTATTGGAGGAAAGTTGTGACGTGTCTGTTATTTGTTTCCTAAAACAAATTTCACTAATAAGAGAAATCGATTGATTTAGATAAGTTAGGAAAGTTAGATTAAAATGTATTATTTGTTTTCTGAAAATTTGTTATTTGTTTCCTAAGACAAATTGAACCAATAAAAGGAATCGATTGATTTGCATAATTTAAGAAAGTTAGATTAAAATGTATTATTTGTTTTCTGAAAATCTATTATTTGTTTCCTAAGACAAATTGAACCAATAAAAGGAATCGATTGATTTACATAATTTAAGGAAGTTAGATCCGTGATTTGTTATACGTTAGGAAAGTTCTGATTATAATAAAGAGTGGAGAGAAAAATAAACCGATGGACCAGGGTGGGAGGGGTGGTGGGAGGAGAGACGGAAAAAACCAGCGAAAATAAACCGTGGACTAGGGTGAGAGGGGGTGGTGGGAGGAGAGACAAAAAAAACCGCGAAAATAAACCGCGGAGACGATTCACCAACTCGTCTATTAGGAGTAGAGATGTGTGATGTTATAGTAACTAGCTATGTTACCACATGACTCTTTTTCTTCATTAATTACATGCCACATCATCCATTTTGCCTAGATAAGTGTGATGTTACCATCTATGTTACTCCCACTGTGGATAGTCTCATACTAGTCTCATGCATATGACACTAGTCTAACTTACTACTTTCATAGTGCAAAGTAACATAGTAGTAGTGTCATAGATTGCTTCATTTATTAGTTCATAGACTCATTTTGCCTCGGGAAGCGCTATATTATAGTAACATATTATGTTATCACAAGCACCTCTTTCCTCATTAAATACTTACCACATAAGCAAAATTGTCTTGGGATGTGTTAAGTTACTACCTATGTTACCACCACTATGGCTAGGTTTAGACTAGCCACAATGAAGAGTAACATACACTGGTAACATACACATATCCCTAGACTATGTTACTACCTTCATAGTGGGTAGTAACATAAGTGTGATAACATGCAAAACTTTATTTATTAGGTTTATAGACTCATATTGCATTGGGACATGCGATGTTACAGTAACTAGTTAAGTTACTCAAACTACCTCTCTTCTCATTAACTCATTGCCACATAAGCAAATTTGCTGAGTTGGACTCGATGTTACTACTGAAGTTACTCCCATTGTGGCTAGTTTTAAAACGTTGTCGAGACACTTTACGCCCTCCATCACCGTTCACTAAATGTTCATGAATCGGTCTATATATCCGAATTTCGTCAAACTAGAAATAAAGTTGTTGGAGGTTTCGATCACATGACATACGTGGTAAGCAATACAAACAATTTAAAAGGTTAATGGAGGTTTCAGGGAGCTTGCACTCCAACACCAGCCATCACCGTTCATTAAATGTTTGTGGATCGATCCACACATTCGAATTGCGTCAAATTGGAACCAAAGCTGATGGAGGTTTGGAGGAGTTTAGACAGTCGCCATGTTGGACTCCGACACACCCTGCCATAAAAAACCCTCTCTTTGAAGCTCTTTTCCCCTACTTTTATCCCTCCCCCTTGCTCTGTATCCACCAAGACCATCGTCGCCTCTACACCACTTCGCCCGTCACATAGTTCTTGCCGGACCACCAGTGCTCCACCCAGACGCATTGTACTTCCCCGCCGTTGCACCCCCCATGATCCATTCACAACCACCCAGACGCATCGTACTTCCCCGCCGTTGCACCCCCATGGTCCATTCACAAACCAGGTATCGTCCATCCCCTTCCGACATCATCCATGGTGGACACCACACCCGGCAAGTGTTCGGACAAATGTCAGTAAGGTTTATTTTATTTTTTGACTTTCTCCTTACTTAACATGAACTAAGCATGATGGTGGTGTACTCCGCGAGGGAGGATGATGTAGGGTATGGACCCTATGTGGCCCAATCTTCATGAACTGAAGGTGGATTTGAGAAAGAACACGGGGAAAACATGGAGAAATCAAAGGGAAATACTCTATTGGACAAGATCCACACCAAGTACTCCTCAAATCACAAGCAATACATGAAATGCATCAAGATCCAAGAACAACAAGGGAAATAAAGATACAAGGGTGGGAACCACATCACATTCCAAGTTGTCTTCGTATGCGCCAATCTTGAAGGAGACTTGAACGGTGTGCTCCACTTGTATGGCGCCGGAGTCGGTAAGCCATTGGACCTTGTACGAATGAGGGTGCTTCATCTTGAACAATTGTAGTTTGGAACATAGATCTTCACTTGCCAAATTGTGGCAACTTCCTCCGTCGATGATGACTAAGGGAGTCATGGACTAAGGGGTCCTCGGGGCGACGGCCCATTATACCTGGGCCGGACTGGTGGAGCCGTATGGTGACCGGAAACCTGTGAAGCTGTGGTGTGTCCTTCAAGTCAAGGGTAGATGAGATCTCTTTCCCTTTGGTTGCAATCTATCCTCGGTAACCCTAACCCTATCAGTGTCTATATAAACCGAGGGTTGTACTCATTAGGGCCAGATCTATATTCATCACCCCATAGCCTTAGGGTTTAGCTCATGCTGATCTCAAGGTAGATCCACTCTCTAAACTCCATCATATATTCAATACAATCAAGCAGGACGTAGGGTTTTACCTCTTCGAGAGGGCCCAAACCTGGGTAAACACCGTGTCCATCATCCCTTGTTACCCACTGATCTTAGATCCACAGCTCGGGACCCCCTACCCCGAGGTCTGCCGTTTTTGACACCGACATTGGTGCTTTCATTGAGAGTTCCATTGTTAGATCGCTAATGGGATCGATGGCTCGCCTAGTCCTCGGAAAGGACATCAGTTCCATGGATCTCTTCGTCCTTAGACAACTCTTCGCCTTTGGCAGCATCGTGCTGCATGCTGATTCGACCGATCGTCTCGACCAGCGACGGATTCAATTCCGCCATCTGGAATACGTCGCTGACGCGCGGGGGGGTTGGTTTTTACCGGATCCACCACCCCCATAGGCCTTCCGCGCCTGCCCTGACACACCTCTGATCCGATCTGTGGATTGTCCCCGATCCACCTAACGGCTTTAGGCTAGGAAGGACTCCCTGAGAGAGGGAACCTCACCCCACCATCAACCGAACTCACATCGGCGGAAGATTTATCCTCGGCCCTTGAGGCAGAACTAGAGGTCAGAAGCCAAGATTCGACCTTGGCCGAGCTCCTCCACCACAACACCCTGCTGGCCTCGAGCCCGCACCTTGAGTCGGCGAATAGCGGCCAGGGGTTACCCGCGGCCCAAAACGACCCAACCTCAAACATTGGCGTGGAAGGTGCACGAGAGAGTCAAAGCACACCCTTAGTTTCCGAGGACAATCCGGTGCCCCTCGAGGTCTCGGCCCTGGACCCTGAAGATAGGTCCGCCTAGGGCCGAGGATCGGTTGAGTCACCCACCACCCATTTGGTAGCAACTATCGATGATTTAACCGATATGTTAGACTATAATTTGGAGAATGCCGAACACATGGGCGGGGAGGACGTAGCCATGGCTAACGCCGAGGCCGGTTTGTAACGACCAAACCTCGAAGGATTTGAGTCTCTGTGCTTACCGTGCTATTCCCTGGATCAAACTCGCTAGCACACACAGTATAGATGAATACCAGAATAGCAAGTGCATCATTTATTACATCGTATGATCCAGAATATATAAAATAAAACAATATGCATAGCACTTGGCTAGCTTTATTCAATCAAACAGCGGAAAATAGCAGAAAATAACGATGAGTCCCATCATAGCCCACTGGCGATGCTGAGTGCAGACTCGCGACCCTAACGGTACCCTACTCTTCGTCTGAATATCCTGCAACATGAGACGTTGCAGCCATATAGGTCAATACTTGGAATGTATTAGCAAGTTACACATGAGTAATAATAAAGCAGACCTACATGTATATGCATAGTACAACAAAGGAAGGCTTGAGGATTTATTTTTGCAGAAAGTTGATTTTATCCTAATAACTACCTAATAGTCAAATTTTAATTTAGTTCTTTTATTACTACAATTATATACACAAGGTTGAGTTGGCAAAATCAACTCCAACCTACCCTTTATTAAGTTTTCCCACAAATATTATTAAGTGTCACATCTGTCAAGATCATCCAACAACTATAATGGCATAGTGGCTCAAAGTTGCCCATAACCGGGGGCACGGCTAATCATGATTAGTTTTTAATACTCTGCAGAGTTTAGTATGCTTTACCCACTGGACCCAACCCGAAGATTGAGACGAAGTCTTTCAGAAGCAATCCCCTAGTCCCAACAGGAGGCCCATCCCAACTATTATATCTACATCTGCTGGCACATCCGAGTAAGGGTTCCACAACTGGTCAACTAAGCTAGAGCCCATTTAGCTAGTGGTCGCACATGGAAGCTACTAGTCACTAAGTCTGTCTGATCTTTTTGAGCCTGGGCGGCCGTCCACTTACATTCAGAGGGTATAAACCATGATGTTCTTGAAACCACCCTAGCAACACCAATTCCGCCCAGAGGTGAATTAAATCCCGAGTTACTACTCAAATTATTATATATATATATAATCCTCACATAAGCTTAATGAATACAGGAACCAATCCCCGTCTACAACGCATAGCAACTACAACTACCACGATCTGCAGTGACGGGAGATAGCTCAACAATATAGCAAAATAATATAGTAATCCTATACATGCATATATTCATAGTGTGATATAACTACATGCATAGAAAACAATAGGTAAAGGATGATCAACATGTAACTTGCCTTGGTTCTGGTTCAGAAAGTCACACTCCTGACAATAGTTCGCGTCGCACTCCGAACAATCTACACGTTTCACACAATTCAACAAATCAATCACTGGAACACGAAAAGAACCAAAACAAAACCAACAGCAAGAAAACCATTTTTAAAACTCAACAACAGTAGCATAACAGCACCTAAATTGCACTACGATCACAATGCAAAAAGAATTACTCGAATTCGATAAGCGAGTTGAAAGATACGGCCTCCGGAAGGTTTAATTCAAATTAAAACGAATTCAAATTTGAACAATGCAAACATGTGCAAAGTTGGTATTGTGGTAATGTGCTGATTTTTGTGAGTGCACAGGAAAAAGAATTACCTAAATTGGATTTATAGAATAAAAGATATAGCTAGTTGAAGTTTTGAGTGAAAACCGAAAAAACAGCAACATAAATCTCCTGAGCATTGTAGAGAACCCCTGTGGAAGCTCCTGTAGCGACGCCACGTGGCGACACGTGATTCGCTACAGGCGTGTGCTCACCAGAAGACAAAAGAAGCGGCGGCGGCGGTCGGGCGTTGGCGGTGGCGGCTCTCCCGGTGGGTCTCCGACGAAGACGAAGGTACGGGCGGGATGCGGCGGTGAATGGAGGAGGTGGTGGTGGTGTTCGACGACGGCGAGGACCTCCTCTGCGGCTGCGGTGGCGGGGTGAACCGAAAGAGCTCCGGCGGCGGTAGACGTTGGTGGCGGCGACGTCCTAGTGCTTTGTAGGGTTTCCCGGGGTGTCAAAAGAGTTCGGCGTCGAGTGGGGAATTGAAGGGTGCAAGCGGCTGAGCTCTGCGAGTTCTTACGGTGACGGCAACGACGGGCGAACAACGGCGGTCGGCGGAGCTCCAAGACGAGATCGGTTTTGCCCTAACTGATGCGTGCGGCAACGAGGAAGAACAAGGCAGGGGTTTGGGGGTTCCACGAGGGTGTGGGCTCGCCCTAGACATCTCGGGCGTGTGCGGGGTGGCCCGGTGCTCGAGTTCGACTCGGGCTCGTGCTCGGGTGCGCGTGTGCGGTTGCGCGTGCGGCCGACTCGGGGAAGAAGAGTGGGGCGGCACGGGTCCCGCTGGTCAGCGACAGGAGGCGAGGGGCGATGCGGGTCGGGTGTAGCGGTGTAGTTGGGTGCGGGTCAGGTGCGGGGTTAGGTGGGCCGTGGTGCTGGGCCGCGTGGCTAGCTGGGCCGCAGTGCTCTGCGTTGCGCGCTGAGTTTTTCCTTTTTTCTTTACAAAACAACAGAAGTAAAAAGAACTAAAAATAAAACAACAGGATAAAAACTAAATAAAAAATACGTAACACAGTAAAATATATACACCTAATATAAACTACAAGAACAACTAGTTTCCACTTTAATGAAGTTTTGAAAATAATTTTTATGCAATAGACCACACAAACAGTAAAATAACACACAAATAAAATATTTTGAGATTAATAAAAATACCAGAACACATCAGATGAACTGGAAATAATATTCTACATATTATGAACATTTTAAAATAGGGGATAAGTCATATTATCTCCGCTCCAATAAATTGCCTTTAGTTGCATAATGATTTGAATATTGCAGAAAGACAAATAATGCAATAAAAATATGATATGCATATGAATGATCTAATAACATCCTAATTTAGGAAAATTGGGATGTTACACGGTTGATGTAGGGTGGAACCCTAGATGGCCGATCTTTCACGAAAGGAGCGGATCCCGCGAAGAACACGGGGGGAAACACGAGAGAATCACTCAAACCAACAAGAACGATCACACATATGCTAGATCCATGAACACAAAGGAAGATACATGATCCACGATCAACAAGGGAGGATACAAAGGGTAACCCGTTCTTCTCCGTGAGGAGGTCTTGATGGGGCCGCCCAAAAGGGGGTCTTGAATCCAAGGTGGATCTTCTCCATAGAGGGGTCACGGTCTGTCTCAAGGAGTAGATCCGATATGGATGAGCAAGGCTCTATCTCTCAAATGAGCTATCACAACGCTAACCCTAAAACACAGGTAGGAGAAGAGTATATATAGTCTAGGTGGGCGAAGGGGTACACGGGCCTCGGGCCCTTACACTGTGCGCAGACAGGGGAGGTCGGACGTCCGGGCATCGGGCCGGATGTCTGGGCTTTCACGCAGGGCCGAATGTCCGGGCTGGAGCGGCCGGATGTCCGAGCTGGAGAGGCTGGCCTTGTTGCTCTCGGGTTCGGTGGTGTCCGGATATCCGAGTTAGAGGCCGGATTTCCGGGAGCTCGGGAAGGGCCGGATGTCCGGGAAGGCGGGGCCGGATGTCCGGGGCCTGCAGATGTTTGGCGGCTGTGCAGCTATGGTGGACGACGCTCCAGGGGCCGGATGTCCGGGGTCATGGCCGGATGTCTGGGGCCTGGGAGGTGTTCTTGACTCCTTCCGTTGGTTCTCTTCATCCATGAACTTGGGGACTTGTACGTCTTCACGTGCATCTTCGGGAGGGTCCTCTTGATACCTAATCATGCACAATATTTCAGACTTAGGTAGTAGCCATGTCTCGACTGGGTCATATGTGATATCGCTAAGGAAAGAAGTCACCTCATTCTTGAGAGCTCTAGCTCGTGCTCGTGTCATGGGTCCTCTTGGCACTTGATGAGACGATGGTAGGTCCACGGGGATGACCATATGATGCTCCGCATCATCTTCCCTCCCTCGGGAAAGATCCGACCTCGGATCGAAATCCTCATCACCATGGTAGGGCGAGAGATCTTTGACGTTGAAGATGTCGCTCACGGAGTACTTGTCACATGGAATGTTGATCTTGTAGGCGTTGTTGTTGTAGCGTTCAAGCACCTTGAAGGGTCCATCCGCTCGTGGATGAAGTTTGGACTTGCGTTCGTGGGGGAAGCGGTCCTTGCGAAGGTGTATCCACACAAGATCTCTAATGTTGAACACCATGGGGTGTTTGTTGATGTTGAGCTTGGTCGCAAGTCGTTGTACTTGGCGCTCGATGGTGAGCCTTGTATCCTCATGCACCTTCTTGAGATGGTTCACACGTGCACTTGCGTCCATATTGATGCGCTCTTGTAGTGGTAGAGAAAGAATGTCCAAAGGGGACAATGGGTTGAATCCGTAGACGACCTCGAAGGGGGACTTGCCGGTAGTTGAGTGTCTTGCTGTAGCGATCCGACCTCAGGCGGTCAAATATCTGTGTATAAGTGTCATCCCTAGATCGGTAATGCTAACACACACAGTACTTGAAGGATTTATAACAGAGTGGCAATCACACACTTATTACATCGAATGTCTCAAAAGAGAACTTACTACAATAAATATGGCTTAAGGCCATCTAAATAAGATAACAACGGAAGACTTGGAAGATAAAGTGAGTCCATCAACTCCAACGGCATAGCTGAGTGCATGATAAACGACCTAGCGCACCTTACTCTTCGTTTGAAAAGTCTGCAACATGATAGGTTGCAGCCCTAAATAGGTCAACACATGGAATATGCTGGCAAAATAACATAGTTGAGCAATGAACAGAATAAATGCTATCACTACATGCATATATGGCTGGTGGAGGCTCTATGGTTATAATGTTTTTGCGAAAAGCCAATTTTTCCTACAACAAAGGAATATATTTTATTTAACTATCATGGTAGTTGAAAACATTGAGAATGGTAAATCCCCATCTCAATCCCAATTAAAAGTAATTAACATCCCAACAAATTAATTTAGAGTGATGAGATCAACATGATAATTCAAGAACCAGATACTCAAGATGTCCATAATCGGGGACACGGCCAACCATGATTAGTTTGTACACTCTGCAGAGGTTTGCGCACTTTTCCCCGCAAGACTCGATCTCCTCCGTTGGTTTTCTCGCACTACATGGTGTTCGAGAAACGGATGACCGAGACACAGTCTTTCAGAAGCATTAACTCTTTACTCTGGGTAGACAGTTACACCTACTTCCCCTGCATCTGCTAGCCTACCACTGAAAGAGGTCATGTAACATACTCAACTATTCTAGAGCCCATAATAGCTTGTGGCTGCACACGGAAGTTTCTAGCATGAATAATCTTATGATCCCTTTGAGCCTGGGTGGCGAACCAAAAAGGACAGCACTGGTATATCCCCAGGTGCCCGCAACCAATCCACCCAGATGTGTGATTAAATCATATGTTATTTGAATTTGGGCATTTAAATGCTAGTAAATATTTTAAATGCCCAAGTAATCCTAAATTGAAATGTTCCATGTTGGGTATATTCTATACAGTGGGCATGTTCAGTTTGGTGATTTTTGAAAGGGTCTAGGTATTTTTAGAAAAGCCACAAAGATTACAAAAAAATAGAAAAGAAAAATAGAGAGAGAGAAACCCACCTAGGCCTCACCTGTGCTGGCCCAGCCCACCTGGCTTGTGCCAGTCATCACCCACCTCTGCCAGTAGGCAGAGGCGTGTCGCCGGCGCGCGCACCCGCGGCCACCTCCTGCTTCCACCTCCTGCTGCCTCCCTGCCGTCTCCCCATCGCCCTGGCGTTGCCACGCACCCCCCCGAGACCCCTCTCTTCTCCCCCTCACTCGCTGCTCTCTCTCCCCTCCCCTGTCTTGCTCTCTTCCCCACCACCGAGCGTGCCCGTCGCCGCCGCTCGCTGCCACGGCGTCCACCGACCACCCCTCGACCCCTCTCCATCTCCGAGAGCTCCGCCATCGTCTACTACATCTCCTCGACGACGGAAGCAAGCCCGGATGCCCGGAAGCGTCGCCATCAAGCTCGTCCCCGCCGCCTCTGCCCGGAGATCCCCGCCGCCGTTCCATCATCACCAAGCCGTCCCCGAGCCCACTTAGCGTCTCATCCGACTCCTCGTGAGCTCCTCTTCCTCTTCCCTCACTCCGTGCACTCGATTTCGTCCTCTAGCTAGCTGCCCCGCCGGACCCGAGAGCTCATCGCCGCCGCAGTTCGTCACCGCCGTGGCCAGGGCCACCCCAGCTTGCGCCCGAGCGCGTCACCGTGTTCGCTGCACCCCCAGGAGCCCGCAGCACCCTTCGGTTTCCCCTCTAGTGCACCGTAGCGACGAATCCATCATCACCCGAGCTCCGGCCGCCGCCGCGAGCTCCGTTCCAGCGAGCTCCGGTGCCCCCACGGCCACCCACCTACCTCCCTGGATGCGGGCGAGCCCGGGCTACGCCCCGATGCCCTTAGCCATCGCCCCCGTCGCCTTTAGCGCAAGTCCGGTGCGTTGCCGCCGCGGGTTTGGTCGCCGCCGGCCAACTCCGGCGATAGCCAACGTGGCGGGGTCATTAGTGCTAATCCCCGCCAGCTGGACCGCACCTAGTCACTGACAGCGGGCCCCGCAGTGGGTCAAAGCCCAGTTAGTGCCGGGTTTGACCCGGGGTTGACCTCTGTTTGACCCTTGAGTCACTGACATGCGGGCCTCGCCCAGCTAACCAGTTAGTTAGAGCTAAACTTAATTAAGTTAGTTTAGTTAGTCACTGACCAGTGGGCCCAGTGTTGTTTAGTTAGTTTAGTTAACCCAAATAGTTAACTGTGAGACTGACTAGTGGGGCCCAGCCGTCAGGTTTGACCTGGCCAGCCACAGTTGACCTGATGACGTCACCCTTACGTCATGCTGACGCAGTAAAACCTTTTCTAGATTTTAAATAAATCTAAATGATTTATTTATTTCATAAAATACCTAAAACTTCTAAAAATCATAGAAAATAATCTATAACTCAGAATGAAATAAATTATATATGAAAAAATATCAGAAAAATTCAAGGAATCCATCTGTACCATTTTCATGCATGTTTGAGAAAGTTAACTTCACTGTTTAGGATGAAACATGATTAGGGCAAATTTCATAATAGGTTTGGAGTTGGAATTTGATATAGTTTTGAATTCCACTTCAATTTAAATGACTTTCTGTTGCATTAGCCCAAATCACAACATATTGCCATGTCATGATCATGCATCATATTGTTGCATTGCATTGATTGTATTCTTCCTTGTTTGCCGGTAATTGCCCCCTCTCAGTAGTGTTTCCGACGACGTGATCGATGACACCGATGAAGAGCTATTCTATCTTCAAAAGTGTCAGGCAAGCAAAACCCCCTTGTTCATTCTGATACAATCCCACTCTCTCGCTCCTTCTCTCTTTTACTGCATTAGGACAACAATGATTCAACTGTTACATGTTGCGGTAGTTGAACCCCTTTCCTCTGCATGACCTATCATTGCCACAGTAAATAGATGAAACCCACTAGCATGAGTAGGAGTTGTTTGAGCCCTGATGTGCCTACTCATTCATGCTTGTTTGTCATGCCTGCTTTTGCATAGAGTTGTGTCAGGTCTGGTTCATCGGGGATGAATCGGAGGTGTGTAAACATGTCCTACAGTGTGTGAGATAAGTGTGTGAACACGATTTGGTAAAGGTAGTGGTGAGAGGCCATGTAGGAGTACATGGTGGGTTGTCTCACTGAAACCATCCTCAGGAACTGAGTTCTGTGTTTGTGATCCATGAAACAGCTACTACCACACATTGGGCCCTGAAATATGACCCCGCTCGACTTATTGACCCCTCTCGTCCTCTGTCCAGGAGTTGCAACTAGTTTCTGGTGTTTGTAGGTTATGTGTTGGCGGCCGTGCGTAGCACTGACCCTAGGGGTGGGCTATGATGCGGTAGATACACTGTGGCCGGGTATGCCGGGCGCCCGTTTGGCGTCTCGGGACCCTGTACACATCGTTTGGGGCTGTTGAGGACACCCCGGCCGGATTTCCTTGCGGATGGAACCCGAATAGGCGATAAACCTGGACTAGAGACTTGTGTGGTTAGTCAGGTCGTGGTCTACACCCACGTCGGCTTTCGCTTGAAGTCTGCCGAGCACATGTCGTGTGCAGATGCTAAGTGGTGGAAACATGTGTGACGAAGTACACCCCTGCAGGGTTATAAATGATCTATTCGAATAGCCGTGTCCGCGGTAAAGGACTTCTGGGTTACCTATAACAGTTCATAGACAAGTGAAAGTGGATACTCTAAAATGCGCAAGATAAGCGTGAGTGCTATGGATGGCGTTCTCGTAGGGAGACGGGAGCGGATCCATAGTGGTGTATTGATATGGTGAATATGTGGACTCGTGTGCGCCACCTCAAAAGAGTTACTTGCAGTCGTAGTTTAAGATAGCCACCGAGTCAAAGCTGGCTTGCTACAGTTAAACTCCACCACCCCCTTTGTTGATACCGATGCATATGTAGCTAGTTCTGATGTAAGTCTTGCTGAGTACTTTTGTACTCACGTTTTCTTAATTTATGTTTTGCAGAGAGACTCCATCTCGCTAGTAGTTTCGCGTGGACTTCGACGTTAGCTTGATACCTCAGCTACGATCTTGTGCCCTCGGCAGGATCTGGTAGATAGTCAGGCCTTTTCCATTTGTAGATGTCTGTACTCAGACATGTTAAGCTTCCGCATGTGTTTGACTTGTATGCTCTGAATGTTGGGTCATGAGACCCATGTTTGTATTATCTCGCTCGTCGGAGCCTAATGAATAAATACTCTGAGTCGTAGAGTCTTGTTGTGATGCCATGTTGTATTGCACATATTGAGCATATTGTGTGTATGATTGAAATGCTTGGTATGTGTGGGATCCGACAATCTAGTTGTTTATCCTTGGCAGCCTCTCTTATGGGGAAATGTAGTCTAGTGCTTCCATGAGCCATAGTAGTCCGCTACAGCCCGGTTCACCGGAGTCCTGCTAGTCCAGCACTACTGCTCAGGACACTTGATTGGCCGGCATGTGCTTCACTTCGTTCTTGTGTCTGTCCCTTTGGGGAAATGTCACACGGTGACATCCGGAGTCCTGCCTAGCCTGCTACAGCTCGGGTTCCCGGAGTCCTGTTAGCCCAGTGCTACAGCCCGGATTCACACGTTGCTGACCGACATGCTCGATGTGATTCATGTATGCCTGTCCCCATAGGTTAGTGCTGCTTTGGGTTCATGACTAGCCATGTCGGCCCGGGTTCTCTGTCATATGGATGCTAGTGACACTATCATATACGTGAGCCAAAAGGCGCAAACGGTCCCGGGCCATGGTAAGGCGACACCGTGGGAATACCGTACGTGAGGCCGCAAACTGATATGAGGTGGTACCGGCTAGATCGATGTGACTTGGAATCGGGGTCCTGACAGCTAGTCCCAAAAATAATATAAAAGTGTATAATAAAGCCCAATAATGTCTAAAATAGGGTCTAATATAGCATGGAACAATCAAAAATTATAGATACATTGGAGACGTATCAAGCATCCCCAAGCTTAATTCCTGCTCGTCCTCGAGTAGGTAAATGATAAAAACAATTTTTTTGATGTGGAATGCTACTTGTCATAGTTTCAATGTAATTTTCTTAATTGTGGTATGAATATTCAGATCTGAAAGTTCAAGACAAAATTTCAATATTGACATAGAAATAATAATACTTCAAGCATACTAACTAAGCAATTATGTCTCTTCAAAATAACATGGCCAAAGAAATTTATCCCTACAAAATCATATAGTCTGGCTATGCTCCATCTTCACCACACAAAGTATTTAAATCATGCACAACCCCGATGACAAGCCAATCAATTGTTTCATACTTTTGGTGTTCTCAAACTTTTTCAATCTTCACGCAATACATGAGCGTGAGCCATGGACATAGCACTATATGTGGAGAAGACAAATCTCACATCAACTAGGCGTATCAACGGGTTATGGAGATGCCCATTAATAGATATCAATGTTAGTGAGTAGGGATTGCCATGCAACGGATGCACTAGAGTTATAAGTATATGAAAGCTCAAAAAGAACTAAGTGGGTGTGCATCCAACTCGCTTGCTCACGAAGACCTAGGGCATTTTGAGGAAGCCCATCATTGGAATATACAAGCCAAGTTCTATAATGAAAAATTCCCACTAGTATATGAAAGTGATATCATAGGAGACTATCTATCCTGAAGATCATGGTGCTACTTTGAAGCACAAGTGTGGTAAAAGGATAGTAGCATTGTCCCTTCTCTCTTTTTCTCTCATCATTTTTTGGGGGCCTTTTCTCCCTTTTTTATGGCCTCATTTTTTTTTCATTTAGTCCGGAGTCTCATCCCGACTTGTGGGGGAATCATAGTCTCCATCATCCTTTCCTCACTTGGGACAATACTCCAAAAATGATGATCATCACACTTTTATTTACTTACAACTCAACAATTACAACAAAATATGACTCTATGTGAATGCCTCCGGTGGTGGACCAGGATATGCAATGATTCAAGAGTGACATGTATGAAAGAATTATGAACGGTGGCTTTGCCACAAATACAATGTCAACTACATGATCATGCAAGCAATATGACAATGATGAAGCGTGTCATAGTAAACAGAACGGTGGAAAGTTGCATGGCAATATATCTCAGAATGATTATGGAAATGCCATGATGGGTAGGTATGGTGGCTGTTTTGAGGAAGGTATATGGTGGGTGTATGATACCGGCGAAAAGTGCGCGGTATTAGAGAGGCTAGCAATGGTGGAAGGGTGAGAGTGCGTATAATCCATGGACTCAACATTAGTCATAAATAACTCACATACTTATTGCAAAAAACTATTAGTTATCGAAACAAAGTATTACGCGCATGCTCCTAGGGGGATAGATTGGTAGGAGAAGACCATCGCTCTTCCCCGACCGCCACTCATAAGGAAGACAATCAATAAATAAATCATGCTCCGACTTCTTCACATAACGGTTCACCATACGTGCATGCTACGGGAATCACAAACTTCAACACAAGTATTTCTCAAATTCACAACTACTCAACTAGCATGACTCTAATATCACCATCTCCATATCTCAAAACAATTATCAAGTATCAAACTTCCCATAGTATTCAACACACTCATAAGATTTTTTTATTAATCTTGAATGCCTAACATAATTAAAGCAAATTACCACGCTGTTTTGTAGGACTCTCGAAATAATCTAAGTGAAGCATGATAGAATAATAGTTTCTATAAAAAAATCCACCACCATGCTCTAAAAGATATAAGTGAAGCACTAGAGCAAAAATTATATAACTCAAAAGATATAAGTGAAGCACATAGAGTATTCTAACAATTTACGAATCATGTGTGTCTCTCTCAAAAGGTGTGTACTGTTGGGGAATGTAGTAATTTCAAAAATTTCCTACGCACACGCAAGATCATGGTGATGCATAGCAACAAGGGGAGAGTATGATCTACGTACCCTTGTAGATCGCAACGGAAGCGTTGACACAACGTGGAGGAAGTAGTCGTACATCTTCTTCCCGATCCGACCGATCCAAGCACCGTTACTCCGGCACCTCCGAGTTCTTAGCACACGTACAACTCGATGACGATCCCCGGGCTCCGATCCAGCAAAGCTTCGGAGAGGAGTTCCGTCAGCACAACGGCGTGGTGACGATCTTGATGTTCTACCGACGCAGGGCTTCGCCTAAGCACTACAACGATATGATCGAGGTAGAATATGGTGGCAGGGGGCACCGCACACGGCTAAGGAACGATCTCAAGGATCAACTTGTGTCTATGGGGTGCCCCTTGCCTCAGTATATAAAGGATGGAGGAGGAGGAGGCCGGCCAAGGCCATTGGTGCGGCCAGGATGGGAGTCCTACTAGGACTCCAAGTCCTAGTAGGAGTCCATCAAGAGGGGAGGAAGGGAGAAGGAAGTGGAGGAGTAGGAAAGGTGGCCGGCCCCCTTTTCCCTAGTCCAATTCGGACTAGAGGGGAGGGGGGGCGCAGCAGCCTTTTCCTCTTCCCACTAAAGCCCATCAAGGCCCATTACTTCTCCCGTAACTACCCGGTACTCCGAAAAATACCCGAATCACTCGGAACCTTTCCGATGTCCGAATATAGTCGTCCAATATATCGATCTTTACGTCTCGACCATTTCGAGACTCCTCGTCATGTCCCCGATCTCATCCGGGACTCCGAACTCCTTCGGTACATCAAAACTCATAATATAACTGTCATCGAAACCTTAAGCGTGCGGACCCTACGGTTCGAGAACAATGTAGACATGACCGAGACACGTCTCCGGTCAATAACCAATAGCGGGACCTGGATGCCCATATTGGCTCCTACATATTCTACGAAGATCTTTATCGGTCAGACCGCATAACAACATACGTTGTTCCCTTTGTCATCGGTATGTTACTTGCCCGAGATTCGATCGTCGGTATCCAATACCTAGTTCAATCTCGTTACCGACAAGTCTCTTTACTTGTTCCGTAATACATCATCTCGCAACTAACTAATTAGTTGCAATGCTTGCAAGGCTTATGTGATGTGCATTACCGAGAGGGCCCAGAGATACCTCTCCGACAATTGGAGTGACAAATCCTAATCTCGAAATACGCCAACCCAACATCTACCTTTGGAGACACCTGTAATGCTCCTTTATAATCACCCAGTTACGTTGTGACGTTTGGTAGCACCCAAAGTGTTCCTCCGGCAAACGGGAGTTGCATAATCTCATAGTCATAGGAACATGTATAAGTCATGAAGGAAGCAATAGCAACATACTAAACGATCGTGTGCTAAGCTAATGGAATGGGTCATGTCAATCAGATCATTCAACTAATGATGTGACCTTGTTAATCAAATAACAACACTTTGTTCATGGTTAGGAAACATAACCATCTTTGATTAACGAGCTAGTCAAGTAGAGGCATACTAGTGACACTCTGTTTGTCTATGTATTCACACATGTATTATGTTTCCGATTAATACAATTCTAGCATGAATAATAAACATTTATCATGAAATAAGGAAATAAATAATAACTTTATTATTGCCTCTAGGGCATATTTCCTTCATGTACAGCAAGGATGATTGTGGAAAACTAACAAATAAAGACTTAAATAATACAAGACGCTCCAAGAAAAACACATATCATGTGGTAAATAAAAATATAGCTCCAAGTAAAGTTACCAATGGAAGTAGACGAAAGAGGGGATGCCTTCCGGGGCATCCCCAAGCTTGGGCTTTTAGGTGTCCTTAGATTATCTTGGGGTGCCATGGGCATACCCAAGCTTAGGCTCTTTCCACTCCTTGTTCCATAATCCATCAAATCTTTCACCCAAAACTTGAAAACTTCACAACACAAAACTTAAAGTAGAAAATCTCGTGAGCTCCGTTAGCGAAAGAAAACAAAAAACCACTTCAAGGTACTGTAATTAACTCATTCTTTATTTATATTGGTTTTAAACCTACTTTATTCCAACTTCTCTATGGTTTATAAACTATTTTACTAGCCATAGATTCATTAAAATAAGCAAACAACACACTAAAAACAGAATCTGTCAAAAACAGAACAGTCTGTAGTAATCTGTAGCTAACGCAATTTCTGGAACCCCAAAAATTCTAAAATAAATTGCTGGACGTGAGGAATTTATATATTAATAATATGAAAAATAATTAACTAAATATCACTTTCCAAATAAAAATGGCAGCAATTCTCGTGAGCGCTAAAGTTTCTGTTTTTTTACAGCAGGATTAAAAAGACTTTCCCCAAGTCTTCCCAACGGTTCTACTTGGCACAAACACTAATTGAACACAAAAAACACAACAAAAACAGAGGCTAGATAAATTATTTATTACTAAACAGGAGCAAAAAGCAAGGAATAAAAATAAAATTGGGTTTCCTCCCAACAAGCGCTATCGTTTAACGCCCCTAGCTAGGCATAAAAGCAAGGATAGATCTAGGTATTGCCATCTTTGGTAGGCAATCCATAAGTAGCTCTCATAACAGATTCATATGGTAATTTAATTTTATTTCTAGGGAAGTGTTCCATGCCTTTCCTTAACAGAAATTGGAATCTAATATTCCGTCCTTCATATCAATAATTGCACCAATCATTCTAAGGAAAGGTCTACCAAGAATAATAGGACATAAAGGATTGCAATCTATGTCAATAACAATAAAATCTACGGGCACATAATTCCTAGTTGCAACAATAAGAACATCATTAATTATTCCCATAAGTTTCTTAATATTTGAATCCGCAAGGTGCAAGTTTAAAGAGCAATCATCAAAATCACGGAAACCTAGCAAATCACACAAAGTCTTTGGAATCGTGGAAACACTAGCACCCAAATCACACAAAGCATAGCATTCATGATCTTTAATTTTAATTTTAATAGTAGGTTCCCACTCATCATAAATTTTTCTAGGGATAGAAACTTCCAACTCAAGTTTTTCTTCATAAGATTGCATCAAAGCATCAACGATATGTTTGGTAAAGGCTTTATTTTGACTATAATCATGAGGAGAATTTAGCACGGATTGCAACAAGGAAATACAATCTATCGAAGAGCAATTATCATAATTAAATTCCTTGAGATCCAAAATAGTGGGTTCATTGATATTTAAAGTTTTGACTTCTTCAATCCCACTTTTAACAATTTTAGCATCAAGATCTAAAGACTCTGATTTTTTGGAATGCCTTCTAGGTAAAGGTGGATCATATTCAGTCCCATCATTATCAAGATTCATATTGCAAAACAAAGATTTAATAGGGGACACATCAATAACTTTTAGATCTTCATCTTTATTTTCATGAAAACTAGAAGAACACGCTTTCACAAAACAATCTTTTCTTAGCACGCGTCCTAGCGGTTCTTTCTTTGCACTCATCAATGGAAATTCTCATGGCTCTGAGAGACTCATTGATATCATGCTTAGGTGTAATAGATCTAAGTTTCAAAGAATCAACATCAAGAGAAATTTTATCAACGTTCCTAGCCAATTCATCAATCTTAAGCAATTTTTCTTCAATCAAAGCATTGGAATTATTTTGCGAAGTAATAAATTCTTTAATATTAGATTCAAAATCAGAGGGTATCTTATTAAAATTTCCATAAGAATTGTTGTAGTAATTACCATAATTTTTAGAGGAATCACTAGGGTACGGCCTAGGATTAAAGTTTCCTCTATACGCGTTGTTACCAAAATTATTCCTACCAACAAAATTCACATCCATAGATTCATTATTATTCTCAATTAAAGTAGACAAAGGCATATCATTAGGATCAGAAGAAACACTTTTATTAGCAAATAATTTCATAAGTTCATCCATCTTTCCACTCAAAACATTAATTTCTTCTATCGCATGCACTTTCTTGTTAGTAGATCTTTCAGTGTGCCATTGAGAATAATTAACCATAATATTATCTAGGAGTTTAGTAGCTTCTCCTAAAGTGATTTCCATAAAAGTGCCTCCCGCGGCCGAATCTAAAAGATTTCTAGAAGCAAAATTCAATCCGTCATATTTTTTTTGTATAAACATCCATAAATTCAAACCATGTGTAGGGCAATTACGTATCATTAATTTCATCCTCTCCCAAGCTTGTGCAATATGTTCATGATCAAGTTGCTTAAAATTCATGATATCGTTTCTAAGAGAGATGATCTTAGCGGGAGGAAAATACTTAGAGATAAAAGCATCATTGCACTTATTCCATGAATCAATACTATTTTTAGGCAAAGACGAAAACCAAGCTTTAGCACGATCTCTAAGCGAAAAAGGAAATAACTTCAATATAACAATATCATTGTCCACATCTTTCTTCTTTTGCATATCACATAAATAAACAAAGTTGTTTAGATGGGTAGCGGCATCTTCACTAGGAAGGCCAGAAAACGGATCTTTCATGACAAGATTCAACAAAGCAACATTAATTTCACAAGATTCAGCATCTGTAAGAGGAGCAATTGGAGTGCTAATAAAATCATTGTTGTTAGTATTAGTAAAGTCACACAATTTGGTATTATCTTGAGCCATCATGACAAGCAAGCAATCCAACACACAAGCAAACAAGAGAAGGCAAAAAGAGGCAAATAGAGAAAGAGAAGGAGGACGGAGAGAGAGGGCGAATAAAACGGCGAGGGTGAAGTGGGGGAGAGGAAAACGAGAGGCAAATGGCAAATAATGTAATGCGGGAGATAAGGGTTTGTGATGGGTACTTGGTATGTTGACTTTTGCGTAGACTCCCCTGCAACGGCGCCAGAAATCCTTCTTGCTACCTCTTGAGCACTGCGTTGGTTTTCCCTTCAAGAGGAAAGGGTGATGCGTCAAAGTAGCATAAGTATTTCCCTCAGTTTTTGAGAACCAAGGTATCAATCCAGTAAGAGGCCACGCACGAGTCCCTCGCACCTACACAAACAAATAAAATCCTCGCAACCAACGCAATAAAGGGGCTGTCAATCCCTTCACGGTCACTTATGAAAGTGAGATCTGATAGATATGATAAGATAATATTTTTGGTATTTTTATGATAAATATGCAAAGTAAAGAAAGCAAAATAAACAGAAAAGGAAATAGCTTGTTGACGGAAGATTAATATGATGGAAAATAGACCCAGGGGCCATAGGTTTCACTACTGGCTTCTCTCGAGAACATAAGTATTATGGTGGGTAAACAAATTATTGTTGAGCAATTGACATAATTGAGCATAGTTATGAGAATATCTAGGTATGATCATGTATATAGGCATCACGTCCGAGACAAGTAGACCGACTCCTGCATGCATCTACTACTATTACTCCACACATCGACCGCTATCCAGCATGCATCTAGAGTATTAAGGTCAAAAGAACAGAGTAACGCTTTAAGCAAGATGACATGATGTAGAGGGATAAACTCATGCAATATGATATAAACCCCATCTTGTTATCCTCGATGGCAACAATACAATACGTGCCTTGCTGCCCCTACTGTCACTGGGAAAGGACACCGCAAGATTGAACCCAAAGCTAAGCACTTCTCCCATTGCAAGAAAGATCAATCTAATAGGCCAAACCAAACTGATAATTCGAAGAGACTTGCAAAGATAACCAATCATACATAAAAGAATTCAGAGAAGATTCAAATATTGTTCATAGATAAACTTGATCATAAACCCACAATTCATCGGTCTCAACAAACACACCGCAAAAGAAGATTACATCGAATAGATCTCCACAAGAGAGGGGGAGAACTTTGTATTGAGATCCAAAAATAGAGAAGAAGCCATCTAGCTAATAACTATGGACCCGAAGGTCTGAAGTAAACTACTCACACTTCATCGGAGAGGCTATGGTGTTGATGTAGAAGCCCTCCGTGATAGATGCCCCCTTCGGCGGAACTCCGGAAAAGGCCCCAAGATGGGATCTCACGGATACAGAAAGTTACGGCGGTGGAATTAGGGTTTTGGCTCCGTATCTGGTAGTTTGGGGGTACGCAGGTATGTATAGGAGTAAGGAGTACGTTGGTGGAGCAACATGGGCCCCATGAGGGTGGAGGGCGCGCCGGGGGGGGGGGGGTATGCGCGCCCCCTACCTCGTGCCTTCCTGGTAGCGTTCTTGACATAGGGTCCAAGTCCTCTAGATCACGTTCGTTCCAAAAATCACATTCCCGAAGGTTTCATTCCGTTTGGACTCCGTTTGATATTCTTTTTCTGCGAAACTCTAAAATAGGCAAAAAACAACAATTCTGGGCTGGGCCTCCGGTTAATAGGTTAGTCCCAAAAATAATATAAAAGTGTATAATAAAGCCCAATAATGTCTAAAACAGGATATAATATAGCATGGAACAATAAAAAATTATAGATACGTTGGAGACGTATCAACGTCCGACGAATACCGGATGTCCGAAGAGTCCCAGCATGCAGATATGACCGGCGCTGACCGGACGACCGGTGCCACTACACCCGAGAAGAATCAACGGACATCCGACGCACGCCGGACGTCCGGACCGTCCTGAGCCACCGGACGTCCGACCCCCACTGGTCGTACGGTACCTGCCTGTGCGCAGCCGCGGGCCTTTGGCCTTGTACCCCTCTCCCACTTACCCCTTTGTGGCTAAGACTATAAATAGACCACCTCCACCTCCTTTCTAAAGTTAGCAAAGTAGTAGCTCATTTAGAGATAGAGCTTTGCTCATCCATTATGGATCTACTCCACGAGAGAGACCGTGACCCCTCTTCGCAAAAGATCCACCTTGGATTCAAGACCCCTTCATGGGAAGATCCCCTCGTGGATTCAAGACCTCCTCACGGAGATGAACTTTACCTTGTATCTTTCCCTTTGTTGTTCATGTACCTTGTGGATCTTGTGTGTTTGATTGTCTAGTGGATGTGTGATTGGACTTGTTCTTGAGTGTTTCCCCTTGTGTTTTCTCTCCGTTCTTCCCCGTGTTCTTCATGTTCTTCAAGGGATCCCGCTCCTTTCGTGTAAGATCGGCCGTATAGGGTTCCACCCTACATCAACCCTCTTGTATGCAGATTTGATAGTAACCACTTTTAAGATCAATTTTGGAAAAGATAGGGCACCACTAAGTTCATCAAGCATATCATCAAGGGGTGGAATGGGGTACCTATAGCGAACGGTCATAGCATTGATAGGTCTACAATCGGAACACATGCAAAAGCTACCGTCTCTTTTTGGCACAAGAATGACCGGAACGGCACAAGGACTCAAACTTTCACGCACATGTGCATGGTCTATGAGATGTTTTACTTGCCTTTGTATTTCTTTGGTTTCTTCGGGGTTGACACGGTAGGGCACTTTGTTCGGAAGTGGTGCTCCGGGGATGAGGTCAATGCGGTGCTCGATGCCTCGTAGTGGAGGTAGTCCCGGAGGTAGCTCGTCGGGGAAAGCATCTTGGAATTCCTGTAAAAGGGAAGACAACACTAAAGGTAGAGTGTGAGAGTGTTAGCTTTTGGTGCACCGTCCTTGCACAAAAGGACATAGTGTAGGACACTAGATGGGTTCTCACACACTCCTCTTATCTCACTTTTGGTGGCAAATAGAACTAAGTTCTTCTTGTCGCTCATCGTGGAGGCACTCAATTTGGGCTTGTGGCGCTCACTCTCTTTTTGGTGGTTCGCTCTCTCACTATTCTCTCCACGATGGGTGGCTTGCTTGTCGGTGATCACTTGGCTTGGAGACATAGGGCGAAGTACATACTCCTTTCTTTTCATCTTGAAGATGTAGTGGTTCGTTCGTCCGTTGTGGATGACACCTCTATCAAATTGCCATGGTCGTCTGAGAAGAAGGTGGCAAACAGTCATTGGAACGATATCACACTCCAAAGTGTCTTCGTAAGCTCTGATTTTGAAGGAGACTTGCACTCTATGCTCGACTTGAATAGTGCCGGAGTCGCTTAGCCATTTAAATTTTTAGGGATGTGGGTGCTTCATCTTGGGCAATTGGAGCTTGAAGCAAAGTTCTTCACTTGCTAGGTTATGACAACTCCCTCCATCGATGATGACCTTGACGGACCTTCCATTGATGCCGGCCTTGGTAAGGAATATGTGGCATCTTTGGTATTCTTCTAGGTGATGTTGAAGGGTCAGGACCTTGGAGACAACAAGAGAGAGACTTGAATCTTCATCCCAAAAGACTTGTTCCTCTTCATCGTTCACTTGCCGGTGCATGGCGACTTGCTCAAGTGCTTCCATTTCTCCTTCACTCATGGAGTAGTATGTACCATCGTCATTGAGGATCATGGTCCGCTTGTTTGTACACTCAAAGGACTTGTGGCCTCGGCCTCCGCATGTGAAGCATTTGAAGGAACTTGTCTTGACAGTCTCATCGGTTGGGGTAGATGATGATGAAGCTCTCGGCTGGAAGTTGCTCGTTGTAGGAGGATGACTTGGAGTTGTCGAAGTTTTCTTGTAACTCGACTTGTCGTTGTTGCTTGTAGAAGGCTTAGTTGATGTAGAAGGTGTTGGAGTCATTGAAGCTTGGGTGTTGGAGAAACCATAGGACTTGGATGAGAACTTGGCATACTTGAAGTCTTCTTGCACTTGACGTTCCGCTTTGGTAGCTTGATGCACTACCTCGATGAGGTTCGAGTATGGTTGGAAGTCGACGATCTTCTTGATGGCATGATTGAGTCCTTTCAAGAAACGTGCCATAGTTTGTTCATCATCTTCCGTGACATTGGCTCGTATCATTGCAATCTCCATTTCCTTGTAGTACTCTTCAATGCTCTTGGTTCCTTGCTTGAGTAGTTGGAGTTTCTTGAAGAGGTCGCAGTTGTAGTAGGTAGGCACGAAGCATGCTCTCATGACATCCTTCATTTGCACCCAAGTAGTGATGGGTGGTTCACCTTTGGCCTCTCGGCGCTCGATGAGTTGTTCCCACCAAATGAGGACATAGTCTTGGAACTCAAGGGATGCCATCGCGATCTTCTTCTCTTCTTCATAGTTGTGCAAGCAGAAGATTTTGTCGACCTTCAATGCCCATGAAAGGTACTCTTCGGGATCATTGCTTCCATTGAACTTGGGCATGGTGAACTTTAGCTTGCCGTAGCGTTGCTCTTCATTGTATTTGGGTCGGGGATGATGACGTCCTTGACGAGGACGATCGTCTCTCGCAACTTGCTCTTGCCATGGAGGATTTCCATTGTCTTATTGCTCTTGTTGAACTTGATGTTCTTGGTGAGCTTGTGGAGGAACTTGTCGAACTTGACGATGCACGCGAGCTTGATATATTCGTTCTTGAACTTCTTCGTGAAGTGCTTCTTGGTGTTCACGCGCTTGTCGGCCTCGGTTGGCTACGACTCGACTTGATTCTCGGAGGGCTTGTTGCGCCTCAAGTGCTTGAGCTTCTCGTGCGAGTTGCTCTTGACGTTGTGCCTCGACATCTTGTGCTTCTTGGTGTAGACTGTAACACCCCAAGTGTCATGCTACAGTGACCTCACACTGATGTTGCCATTTCATCAAATTTGACTAGGCCAAATTGCCACTTGAGTAAAATCAAAGTCAAATTCAATTTTAAAATACAAGTCAAATTATTAGTTCTTCAAACTGTAAGTCAAAAATGTTCGTTGGGTACCAAATATTCATGAACTAATTATCATGAATGAACCAACATTATTTGGATACTGAAAATGCCCACATCTAAATTAAACAAATCCAGCAACATTAATTTGAGCAATTTCAAATTTAAACAAATAATTATATTGTTCAAAATAAATCGAAACTCTGTGTGCTAGATCAAAGCATTGCCTACTAAGTTATGTGACCTATTTCATCTGCAACAAATTTTTGTTGCTATTAAAAGAAAATACAAAACAACAAGAAATAAAAGAAAACAGAAAATCGGTAAAAGGGAAAGAAAAAGATACAAGACTACACATTGCACTGCCGGTCCAGCCCACCAGGAGATCTCCTTCCTCCTCCTGTTCACCGAAGCGCCGTGGACGCAGAGTGCCCGTCCATGGCAAGGATCGCCACGCGCCACCCATCCGATGAGCCATGGATCGGATAAGGCCGGGCCTAGCCTCCTCTCCGTTGCGGTTAAACCCTAGCACCACTTTCCCCTCGCTCGCCTTTCTCCCTCTCTCGTTCGTCCGCACCCGAGAGCAACCACCGCCGCACCCTTGTCGATTCTGCGGCCACCAGCCACTCCAAGACACGAGAGGGTGGCCAGGAGCTCCAGTGTGGTCGCCCTCATCGACCTCGGGCATCGCTTCGAGCCAAAGCGCCGCGAAGTCGACGCCATTGCCGTCTCCTCCGCCTCGGTCGCCACTGCCGCCTTCGATTCGGTCAGCTCTCGCTCCGGCAAGTCGTCCCCAAGCCCGCTGCCATTCCCTACGGCTACCCTGTGAGGCCCCTCGCCTCTGTTCCCCTTCTCCCTTTCTTCTAGATACCGTAGGCCGCCGCACATCGTCTTGCCCGGGGATGCGTTCGCCGTGCTTCCGGCCACGTCCCGCACATGCCCGCGGCCCCTTTGTCTCGCGCAACTGTGCCCCAGCACGCGCGCGTCCAGCCGCCGAGCTCCGCTCTCATGCTGCTGCTGCTTGCATCCCTGCACGCTGTCGCCGCTCCCCTGCGTCCACCGCCCGTCGTTGCCTAGCTCGCCGGCGCCCTGCTCCTTTGCTCCCGCGCTCGCGCCTCGCTCTGCGCCTCCCCACCGCTCCTCGGTCTCCCGCCGGCTAAGCCGTGACTACCGCCTTCGCCCGCCGCTACACTGCTGCCTACCGCCGTCCGCAAGCGCGCCGCACTCGACGGCGGCCGCCCATGCCCACACGCCTCATCCGCCCACACTCGTCCCCCCCGCCGCCCGCTGCATGCCGCTACCACCCGCGCGCCCCACGCCCCGCCCCACTGCTCTGCGCCGCCCTGGCTGCGCCCCCTCCGGCCCCAATCGGCACCCCGACGGCCTCCGCGCCGGCCTGCGCTTGTCTCGCGTTGCCGTGCCCGCAGCCACCGGCCGGGTTCGCCCGCCCCGCGCGCCCCTTTCGGGCTGGGTGTTAGCGCCCGCTAACCGCGCCCGTTAAGGCCCCCCAGGGGCCTATGACAAAGGGGCGCCTCCCATTGAACGTTTTAAAAAAGAATTAAGCAAACAAATAAATAAGTAATAATTAAATTAATTAATTAATTAAGTTAATTAATCATAATTAGATTAATCTAATCACTAATTAACCTAATTAACTGTTAGTTAATTAATCAATCAATGACAGTGGGACCCACATGTTAGTTTGACTTAGTCAACTGGTTGTTTGACTGCTAACGTCATGCTGACGTCAGTAAGCACTATTCTGGATAATGTTGAATTAAAATAATTAAATAAATGCTAAAAATGATTTAAATCTTTTAAAATCAATATAAAATAAACCGTAGCTCAGATGGAAAAACTTTGTACATGAAAGTTGCTCAGAACGACGAGACGAATCTGAATACGTAGCCCGTTCATCCGCCACAAATCCATAGCATAGCAAAAATGCAACTTCCCCCCTCCGATTCATCTGTTCGAAAACGCGAAACACTGGGGATATTTCCCCGGATGTTTCCCCCCTTCACCGGTATCACCTCATACTACGTTAGGGCACACCTAGCACCATTACTTGGCATGTCATGCATCGATATGCATCTGTTTGCATTGTATTCATTGTTTCTTCCCCCTCTTCTCTCAGGTAGACTACGAGACTAACGCCGCTGCTGGTGCCCCGGTCGACTACGTTGTTGACGACCCCTACTTGCCAGACAGGCAAGCCCCCCTTGATCACCAGATATCGCCTATTCTTCTCTCTACTGCTTGTATTAGAGTAGTGTAGCATGTTACTACTTTCCGTTAATCATATCCTGATGCATAGCCTGTCATTGTTGCTACAGTTATTGATACCTTACCTGCAATCCTAATTGCTTAGTATAGGATGCTAGTTTATCATCAGTGGCCCTACATTCTTGTCTGTCTGCCATGCTATACTATCAGGCCGTGATCACTCGAGAGGTGATCACGGGTATATACTTAAACATAATATATGATACTTGTGGTGACTAAAGACGGGTCGACTCGAAGAGTACCCATGAGTGATTCACGGATTGGGTCCGAAAGGACGTTTGTCCCGACGACCCTCTGAGTGGATCTTTGTGGCGGAGCGACAGGATAGGTTGAGACCACCGAGGAGAGAGGTGGGCCTGGCCCTGGTCGGCGTCCGCGGTTATTTCAAAATAACACGCTTAACGAGATCTTGGTATTTGATCTGAGTCTGGCCACTGGCCTATACGCACTAACCAACTACGCGGGAACAGTTATGGGCACTCGACGTCATGCTATCAGCCGAAGCCTTCGTGACGTCAGCGACTGAGCGGCGCGTGCCAGATTGGATCGTAAGCCTGCTCTTGTATTAAGGGGGGTAGGTCTGCTTCCGGCCGCCCACGCAACGTGCAGGTGTGCAATGGGCGATGGGCCCAGACCCCTGCGCCATAGGATTTAGACCGGCGTGCTGACCTCTCTGTTGTGCCTAGGTAGGGCTGCGATGTGTTGATCTTCCGAGGCCGGGCATGACCCAGGAAAGTGTGTCCGGCCAAAGAGAATCGAGCGTGTTGGGAAATGTGGTACACCCCTGCAGGGAAGTTTATCTATTCGAATAGCCGTGTCCCTTGGTAAAAGGACGACCCGGAGTTGTACCTTGACCTTATGACAACTATAACCGGATACTTAATAAAATACACCCTTTCAAGTGCCAGATACAACCCGGTGATCGCTCTCTCACAGGGCGACGAGGGGAGGATCGCCGGGTAGGATTATGCTATGCGATGATACTTGGTGAACTTACCATCTACTCTCTTCTTCTGCTGCAAGATGGAGGTTGCCAGAAGCGTAGTCTTCGATAGGCCTAGCTATCCCCCTCTTATTCTGGCCTTTTGCAGTTCAGTCCACATATATTACCCCTTTCATTTGATACATTGCATATGTAGTGTAGCTCCTTGCTTGCGAGTACTTTGAATGAGTACTCACGGTTGCTTTGCTCCCCCTTTTCCCCTTTTCTACACCCGATTGTTGCGACCAAATGATGGAGTCTAGGAGCCAGATGCCACCATCGACGACGACTCCTACTACACTGGAGGTGCCTACTACTACGTGCAGGCCGCTGACGACGACCAAGAGTAGTTTAGGAGGATCCCAGGCAGGAGGCCTGCGCCTCTTTCGATCTGTATCCCAGTTTGTGCTAGCCATCTTATGGCAACTTGTTTAACTTATGTCTGTACTCAGATATTGTTGCTCCCACTGACTCGTCTATGATCGAGCTCTTGTACTCGAGCCCTTGAGTCCCCTGGCTTGTAATATGATGCTTGTATGACTTTTTTATTTGTAGAGTTGTGTTGTGATATCTTTTTGTGAGTCCCTGATCTTGATTGTACACATTTGCGTGTATGATTAGTGTACGGTCAAATCGGGGGCGTCACAAGTTGGTATCAGAGCCGACTGCCTGTAGGAATCCCCCTTCCACACTCCTTGTCCGAAGTCGAGTCTAGACATTACCAAGTTTTTACTAACATGGCTGTGCGGCTTACGTGCCCTCGTTTCCATTGGGTGGTATTAGGATCTTTTATTCCTCGTCTTTACTCTGGGATTCTGATCTCTCTTTTATTCAGGTTAAATGATTTTACTAAATCTGACTCTAGGTTCTCGTAACTACTTCTCCCGGAGAGCCCCTTATCACAGATGATCGCCTACTGCACCAGAAGATTTTAAAGATACTCTCCGGTGATCCATCGGGACTTTGTGACCACCGCTTTTGCTATTCTCGACCACCGATAAATCCTTAAGGATAACTACTTACACTTGTCGCTTATACCTTCATACCTAGTTGCCCTTGTTATTACTTGATACCCTGAAAAATTCTCCGATATTTCGAGAATGCTTTGTGCCTACTGCTTGTAGCTCTTTTCTGCATTAATACCCCTACGGATAATTCCTTGCACTTACTGAGTGTCCACTCATTCCCAGTTGTTCTTGTCTTCCACAAAAGTCTTCGAAGTCCCATTCGATCTTCCAAAAATCCAACGTAGCCTAGTGCTCTTAAAATTCTTGCTGGCTTGCACTATGGTTAAACCCATAAGTCTCGTAATTTTATTGTCATCCCTTGTCATTATCATTTTGAGTCTGTTGATTCAATATGTTGCGAATGCTCACAATCCTCACTCAAATCCTAGAAGTCATCCTTCTAGCTCAGACGTCGTTTTAAACATGAGCTGGATCTTGACCAATCAAATTGCCATCAATTATAACCCTAAGGCTATTCCACTTATCCATCCCTAATCAGAGCATTTGTAACACCCACGATGTGGCTATATCTCCCACGTGTCGAAGCACGACTTAGAGGCATAACCGCATTGTAGGCATGTCACAAGAGGGGTAATCTTTACATATCCCATGTACTGAATAAGAAAGAGGTACAGAGTTGGCTTACAATCGCCACTTCACACAATACATAAATATAGCATTACATCATCTAGATACAATCAAGGTCCGACTACGGAACCAAAATAAAGACAACCCCAAATGCATAAGATCCCTGATCGCCCCAACTGGGCTCCACTACTGATCGTCTGGAAAAGAAACATAGTATCATCCTGAGTACTCATCGAACTCCCACTTGAGTTCAGTCGCATCCCCTGGAACGGTATCATCGGCACCTGCAACTGGTTTTGGAAGTAATCTGTGAGTCACGGGGACTCAGCAGTCTCACACCCTCGTGATCAAGACTATTTAAGCTTATGGGTAGGTAAAAGGTATGAGGTGGAGCTGCAGCAAGCACTAGCATATATGGTGGCTACCTTACGCAAGAGAGAGCGAGAAGAGAAGGCAAAGCACATTCGAGAATCTATGATCAAGAAGTGATCCTAGGCTACTTACGTTCAAGCATAACACGAGACTGTGTTCTCTTCCCGGACTCCGCCGAAAAGAGACCATCATGGCTACACACGTTGTTGATCCATTTTAATTAAGTTAAGTTTCAAGTTCTCTACAATCGGACATTAGCAAATTCCCATCTGCCCATAACCGTGGGCACGGCTTTCGAAAGTTCAAATCCCTACAGGGGTGTCCCAACTTAGCCCATCACAAGCTCTCACGGTCAACGAAGGATATTCCTTCTCCCATGACGACCCGATCAGACTCAGAATCCCGGTTACAAGACATCTCGACAATGGTAAAACAAGACCAACAAAGCTGCCCGAATGTGCCGACAAATCCCGATAGGAGCTGCACATATCTCATTCTCAGGGCACACCGGATGAGCCAGACGTCGGGTTGGCATAGACCCTAGTTTCCCAGGGTGCGCCGGACATCACTCAGGTTGGACCAACACTTGGTCCGGGGGGGGGGGGTTAAAAATAAAGATGACCCTTGAGTCCATGAAACCCAAGGGAAAAAGGCTAGGTGGCAAATGGTAAAACCAAAGTTGGGCCTTGCTGGAGGAGTTTTATTCAAGGCGAACTGTCAAGGGGTTCCCATTATAACCCAACCGCGTAAGGAACGCAAAATCAAGGAACATAACACCGGTATGACAAAAACTAGGGCGGCAAGAGTGGAACAAAACACCAGGCATAAGGCCGAGCCTTCCACCCTTTACCAAGTATATATGTGCATTAAAGTAAACAAGATATAATAATGATATCCCAACAATAAACATGTTCCAAAAAGGAACAAACTCCAATCTTCACCTGCAACTAGCAACGCTATAAGAAGGGCTGAGCAAAGCGGTAACATAGCCAAACAACGGTTTGCTAGGACAAGGTGGGTTAGAGGTTTGACATGGCAATATGGGAGGCATGATAAAGCATGTGGTAGGTATCACGGCATAGACATAGCAATAGAGCGAGCATCTAGCAAGCAAAGATAGAAGTGATTTTGAGGGTATGGTCATCTTGCCTGCAAACTTCTTCGAGTTGACATAAGCTTGATCCTCGTAAGCGTACTCAACGGGTTCCTCGATCACGTACTCGTCTCCCGGCTCTACCCAAAGCAAGAACACAAGCAAAGGGAACCATGATCAACCACGGTGCAATGCGCAAGCAACATGATGCAAAAACATGGCATGATATGCGGGATGTGATATGCAATGCATAGGCATGCTCCGGAAGGAAAATATTGAACCAGGCCTCAACTTGTAAAACCAAGAGTGTCGCTGGAAAGATGAGTTGATTTCGGTCGAAATCGATATAAAGATCACTGGAATCGGATGCACGGTTTGCAAATGGCAAGCGAAACAATAAAGGCACCATTCTGCGATTAACAGCACGATGCCATCTAGAATGCAACAAGAAAGATAAGCTACTGTACTCCAACATAGAAACAAAGCACATGGCAGTGGTCCACTCAAGATGCTTTACAAAAGATGAACGCTGAGCTACGGCTAAATCACACAATAGCAGGTTCAAACAAGCATGGCAAAAGTGCAAAGATATCAGGTTCACAGACAGTGAAAATAACATGTCAGGATTTAACATCAGGAAGCAATGTTTATAGCAAGATAACAACATGCTACAGGAACATATTATGGCAAATCAAGGCATGGCATGAAACTACTCAAAGCATATAACAAAAGTCCCTTACTGACCATAAGCCAAAAAGGATCAGAAGATACAATGGCAACCATGTAAACATAGCAAGTTTCGTTAACAGATTCAGACTTAGCAGAAAACTGGACATGGCAGAAACAGAGTTACGTAGGCATGTTTGCGAGCTCGAAGCACTCACCACAAGGCATTGCATGACAAACTAAGCATACACCTAGCAAGAGGACATGATCAAGTAGCTAACCATGGCAAGAACAACCTCATAGCATGCATGGATAAACTACAACAACCTCGGCAAAATTGATTAACACGTAAACAATCTGCCAGGAACATTTTATAGCAAAAGTAGAGCAAGATTGAGTCATGCTAGGGTACTCCATAATTGCAAACAAATACATGGATGGATAGAACATAACAATATCTCAAAATCATCCTTAATGAACATGCTCAAAAGAGGCATGGATCACTATGTAGCAACAAGAATACATGGCATAAAAATAACATCAGGGAAAAGACTTAGAAGAATTCTAAGTCCCTCAAATCAGCAACATCATGAGAGGTACTTTGCATGCTTGTGCTAGTCACCACATTGATCACAAAAATACATGGCATACACCCCTGTAAATATGGCATGGCATAGCCCAAAATGCATGTAGGGCTCAAGTTCATAGGGGGCACACATTAATCATGGAAAAAATGACAAATGTCCATAATCTGTTAAGAAACAGAAACTAACATTACATAGCACTCTTGCAACAACATTTAGGGCATCAAGGTGAACTCAAACAAGCATGGTGCAATGGAATGAATCTAAAATCACATCCAGACAAACAATTTGATATATTACACGCAAAAAACGGAGCTACGGATGCAAAGATACGACGTGATGAAGATGCCTAAAAATATTGAAAACTGGGGACTTAGAGAAAAAACGAAAGTCAACCCTAGGCCTCTCAGATCCAGATCTGGCACGTAGTTTGAGGATCGCCGGGGCTTCGCCGGAGAAGACGGGGCGGTGGCCGGAGCTTTGCCGGATTCGCTCGCCGGCAACGAGGAGCAGGGAGGCAGCGAGGAGGCGGCATCGGTGGAGGCGGCGACCGGTGGCGGCGAGGTCGGCGGTGTCGGTGGAGGCGGCGACCGGTGGCGGCGAGGTCGGCGGTGGCCGGTCGGACGCGATGGAGGTGGCGCGTCGGCGGCGGGGTCGCGGCGGCGGAGCTCGGGTTGCGCAGAGGAAGCTCGCGGAGGAGAGCGGGTGGCGGGCGGCGGAAGCCGCACGGGCCGGGTGGGCCCCGCCTGGGCCCCGACGGGCCGGCGCGCGGGCAGGCGCGGCGATGTGGGGCGCGGCTCGCCACATGTCGGTGCGCGGTTGGATGGGGGGAGCGGGGCGGACATGTCCGTCGGTGGAGATTTCGTCCGGCGGCGGCGAGGGGAAAAATGTTAGGGTTTCATCCGGGATTTTCGGAGGGGAGCACCTATCTATAGATTCTGGGAGTTAGGAGAGTCCAAATGAGGTGCGGTTTTTAGCCACGCGATTGTGATCAAACGACCGAGATGATGGAGTGGGTTTAGCTGGGTTTTGGGCCACTTTGGAGGGGTGTTGGGCCGCAACACACACGAGGCCTTTACGGTTCCTCAGTTAACTATTGGAGTATCAAACAAAGTTCAAATGGCACGAAACATGACAGGCGGTCTACCGGTGGTAACCCAAGGCCATTTGGCAAGCCTCGGTCCAATCCGAGAACGTTTAACAGCCGCACACGAAAAGAGGCAAAAGGGGGACGCCGGAGGACATAGGAGTGCCGGAATGCAAAACGGACAACAGGGAAAATGCTTGGATGCATGAGATGAACACGTATGCAAATGCGATGCACATGATGACATGATATGAGATGCATGACATGGACAAAAGCAACACGAAGACAAAACCCAACCACAAGGGAATATCATAACTTAGTGCCGAAAATGGCAAGAGTTGGAATACAAATATGGCAAGTTACATACGGGGCGTTACAACACTCCACCACTACGAAAGGATCTCGTCCCGAGATCTAGGACCGGAAAAACTCCGGATATCCGGAACGGAGGTGGTCCCCGCGTTCCCAGGTGGCTTCACGGTCGGAATGATGTGACCACTTCACTTTCAGGAATTTGATAGACTTGCGAGTCTTGCGCTCAGTCTCTTCAAGAATAGCAACGGGATGCTCATGATAAGACATGTCTTCTTGGAGATCAATCTCTTCAAAGTTGATGGTGCGGTCAGGAGTCTTGAAACACTTGCGAAGCTGAGACACGTGAAACACGTCGTGCACATTTGCAAAGTTGGATGGAAGCTCAAGTTGATAGGCGAGATCGCCTCTTTTGCCAATGATCTTGAAAGGACCCACGTATCTAGGAGCAAGCTTCCCTTTGATACCGAAGCAACGAGTACCTTTCATTGGAGAGACGCGGAGGTAGACATGGTCTCCGATCTCGAAAGCCAAGTCATGATGCTTGCTATCATAGTAACTCTTCTGGCGCGATTGCGCGGCTTTGAGATTTTCACGAATGACTTTGCAAATTTCTTCAGCCTCTGTGATCAAGTCATTGCCAAGAAGTTGGCGTTCACCAGTCTTTGACCAATTAAGAGGAGTACGACACTTTCTGCCATAGAGAATCTCGAATGGGGCCTTGCCCGAACTCGCTTGGAAGCTGTTGTTGTAGGAGAACTCAGCATATGGAAGACAATCTTCCCACTTCATACCGAAAGAAATGACACATGCCCTGAGCATATCTTCAAGAATTTGATTGACTCGCTTGACTTGTCCACTAGTTTGAGGAAGAAAAGCTGTGCTGAAGCGAATGTTGGTGCCCATGGCCTTCTGGAAGGAATCCAAAACTTAGAAGTGAAGATGCTTTCATGATCTGAAGATATCAACTGCGGAATGTCGTGGAAAGAGACAATCCTAGAGGTATATAGCTCTGCCAACTGAGCTGCTGTGATAGATTCTTTAATAGGAAGAAAATGAGCCACTTTAGTGAGCTTGTCGATGACAACGAAGATAGCATCATTGCCACGCTTGGACTTGGGAAATCCAGTCACAAAGTCCATCTCAATATGGTCCAACTTCCATTCTGGAATGGCAAGAGGTTGGAGGAGACCAGCTGGCCGTTGGTGTTCTGCTTTCACTCTTCTACAGACATCACATTCATTCACGAACCGAGCAATCTCGCGCTTCATTCGAGTCCACCAATACGACTGCTTGAGGTCATGGTACATCTTTGTACTCCCAAGATGAATAGAAATGAGTGAATTTTGAGCCTCGTTCATGATGACTTTACGAAGGTCACCCTTAGGAACAATAATGCGATCCTCGAAGAATAGAGTATCCTTGTCATCAAGGCGATAACACTTGTACTTGGGTTGGCTCTTGGAAATCCCAATCTTCACCTTCTTCAACATAGCATCAAGAAGTTGAGCCTCACGAATTTGATCTTCCAAATTAGGAGAGACTTGGAGGTTGGCAAGGAATCCTTGAGGAACAACTTGGAGATTAAGTTTGCGGAAAGCTTCACAAAGATCCGGTTGGAAGGGCTTGAGAATCAAACTATTGCAGTAAGCCTTCCTGCTCAATGCGTCAGCAATGACATTGGCCTTGCCTGGAGTATATTCAATACTCGGATTATACTCTTGAATCATTTCGACCCAACGAGTCTGCCTGAGGTTGAGGTTGGGCTGAGTGAAGATGTACTTGAGACTCTTATGATCAGTGAAGATGTCCACTTTTCTTCCCAACAAGAGATGTCTCCATGTTAAAAGAGCATGGACAACTTCCGCTAACTCGAGGTCATGAGTGGGGTAGTTCTTTTCGTTGGGCTTCAACTGGTGAGAGGTATAGGCCACAACTTTCTTCTGTTGCATTAACACAGCACCGAGACCTTGCAGGGAAGCATCACAGAAAACCTCGAATGGTTTGGATTCATCAGGAGGAGTCATAACTGGAGCGGTGACTAACTTCTCTTTGAGGGTGTTGAAAGCTACGTTACATTCAGGGGGTCCAGACATACTTCACATGCTTTTGGAGGAGGTTGGAAAGAGGCTTCACGATCTTTGAGAAATTCTCAATGAACCTTTAACAATAGCTTGCGACCCCAAGGAAGCTGCGGAGTTGCTTCACATTTTGAGGCGGTTCCCAATTCACAATTGCAGACACCTTCTCAGGATTAACAGCTATGCCCTTGGCGGAGATGATATGCCCAAGGTAGAGAACCTCATCGAGCCAAAACTCGCACTTTGAAAACTTCGCATAGAATTGATGTTCTCTGAGTTTTTCCAGCACCAATCTCAAGTGCTTGGCATGATCCTCCTTGTTCTTAGAAAAGACCAAAATGTCATCGAGATAGACCAAGATGAAGTCATTTGTGTAGGGGTTGAAGATGAAGTTCATCATGCGAGAGAATGTTGTTGAGCGTTGACAAGGCCGACAGACATGACAGTGTATTCATATAAACCATAGCTTTTCCTGAATGATGTCTTGGGAATATCTTGTTCACAAATGCGAATCGGATGATAGCCCATACGGAGGTCAATCTTGGAGAATACTTGAGCACCTTTGAGTTGTTCGAAAAGCTCATTGATGTTGGGAAGTGGGTACTTGTTCTTTATGGTCTTCTTGTTCAATGGACGGTAGTCGACGCAGAGTCGGTCCGTTCCATCCTTCTTCTTGACAAAAAGAACACCACAACCCCATGGAGAAGAACTCGGTCGGATCAGACCCATACGCTCTTGTATATCGAGTTGTTTCTTCAGCTCCTTCAACTCTTCTGGTCCAAGCTTGTAAGGACGTTTGCAAACAGGTTCCGTGCCAGGCTTGAGATCAATGATGAATTCAAATGGCCGGTGAGGAGGCATTCCTGGAAGCTCTTCTGGAAAGACATCTTGATATTCACAAACGACTGGAATCTTAGAGATGGCATCCAACTCGCCCTTCTCGTTGAGAGAAAACAGTCGAATGGTATCGTCACGAGCGACAAAGACAATCACATCCTCAGACGAGTGTGTCAATTGAATCTGCCTGGCAGCACAATCAAGCTGAGCCTTGTGCTTAGAAAGCCAGTCCATGCTGAGAATTAGATCAATATCTGAGTTACCAAGAACAATTGGAGAGGACATAAACTTATAATCGCCCAACGTGATAGAAACATTCAGAACCATAGAGCTTGCGTTCATGAATTTACCCAGAGAGACAACTGATAACTGCCTAGGCAAATCTTGGAAAGGCAACTCATGCTTAGATGCAAATGGTCTTGAAATGAAACAATGTGATGCACCTGTATCAAAAAGGACTTTTGCAGGAATATCGTTAACAGGAAGGTTACCCATGATCACTTCTGATGAGTCCTCTGCCTGAGTTGCGTTCATCAAGTTTACCTTTGCAGACTTGGGATTATGCTTGACCACTACATTGCTAGTAGATCTCACAGGAGGAGGAGGAAGACGCCTCTGGTTGAAGCATTTGTTTGCATAGTGACCCTTCTGCTCACACTTGTTGCACGTGAGCTCTGAGAGCGGACGGTGATACGGAGCACTTGATCTTGGAGCATGAGATGAAGCCTTGTTCGGAAAGCCGGGGTGGGGGGGGGGGGAAGATCCGTTGCCACCTTTGCTCTTCTGCTGATAAGGCTGACGGAATGGAGGAGGAGGAGGCAACCAATACTTTTGCTGCTTAAGCATAGAAAAGTCATAGCAACATCAATCTCAGAACATAATGGATACTAGGGATCAAACCCTAACAAAACTAACTCGATTACATGATAAATCTCATCCAACCCATCACCGTCCAGCAAGCACAACTATCCAGCAAGCATGGTGGAAATTTCAGCTTCCGGTATCTTTCTTTTATTAGTAATGATATCCTTCATATATTTAGCATAAGGATTTGTTTTAAGCACATCAGTTAATCGCATACGCAAAAAGATAGGCCTAATCATTTCAGCAAAGCTCTCAAAATCCTCATCATCCTTTTTCTTGGATGGTTTCGGAGGAAAGGGCATGGGTTTCTGAACCCAAGGTTCCCTTTATTTACCATGTTCTCTAGCAACAAAGTCTCTTTTATCATAACGTTGATTCTTTGATTGTGGGTTATCAAGATCAACAACAGGTTCAATTTCTACATCATTATCATTACTGGGTTGAGCATCATCATGAACATCATCATTAATATTTTTACTTGGTTCATGTTCATTACCAGATTGTGTTTCAACATCATACATAGAAATATCATTTGGATTATCAGGTGGTTCAGCAATAGGTTCACTAGAAGTTTGCACAATTCTATCATTTTTCTTTTTCTTCTTTTTAGAAGAACTAGGAACATCAATATTATTTCTTTGAGAATCTTGCTCGATTCTCTTAGGGTGGCCTTCAGGATACAAAGGTTCCTGAGTCATTCTACCAGTTCTAGCAGCCACTCTAACAGCATAATCACTTTTCTTACTATTCATTTCATCAAGCACTTCTTTTTGAGCCTTAAGTACTTGTTCTACTTGAGTGGTAACCATAGAAGCATGTTTGCTAGCAAGTTTAAGTTCACCTTAAATATCAGCCATATAATCACCCAAGTATTTAAGCATATCAGAATCATATTTCAATTGTCTACCAAAATAAGCATTGAAATTTTCTTGTTTGACAATAAAATTATCAAACTCATCAAAGCATTGCCTAGCAGGCTTAGAGTGAGGGATATCACCTTCATCAAATCTATAGAGAGAATTTACCTTTACTACCTGTGTCGGGATATCGGGATCAGGAGGTTCTTCAGTAAATAAATAATTAAGATCATATGTTTCTTCAACAGGCGGTATATTAAGACCATGTATTTCTTCAATAGGAGGTAAATTCTTAACATCTTCAGCTTTAATACCTTTTTCTTTCATAGATTTCATTGCCTCTTGCATATCTTCGGGGCTAAGAAATAGAACACCTCTCTTCTTCGGAGTTGGTTTAAGAATAGGCTCAGTAATTGGAGCAGGAGTTGGCTTAGGAGTTGGCTCAGGAGGTGCCCAATTATTTTCATTTGTCAACATATTATTCAATAGAATTTCAGCTTCATCCGGTGTTCTTTCCCTGAAAAGAGAACCAACACAACTATCCAGGTAATCTCTGGAAGTATCGCTTAGTCCATTATAAAAGATATCAAGTATTTCAGGTTTCTTAAGAGGATGATCAGGCAAAGCATTAAGTAACTTGAGAAGCCTCCCCCAAGCTAGTGGGAGACTCTCTTCTTTAATTTGAACGAAGTTGTATATTTCCCTCAAAGCAGCTTGTTTCTTATGAGCAGGGAAATATTTAGCAGAGAAGTAATAAATCATATCCTCGGGACTACGCACACAACCAGGATCAAGAGAATTAAACCATATCTTAGCATCACCCTTTAATGAGAACGGAAATATTTTGAGTATATAAAAGTAATGCGATCTCTCATCATTAGTGAACAGGGCAGCTATATCATTTAACTTAGTAAGATGTGCCACAACAGTTTCAGATTCATAGCCATAAAACGGATCAGATTCAACCAAAGTAATTATATCAGGATCAACAAAGAATTCATAATCCTTATCAGGAACACAAATAGGTGAAGTAGCAAAAGCGGGGTCAGGTCTCATTTTATCTCTAAGTGATTCTTTGTTCCATTTAATTAATAACCTCTTAAGCTCATATCTATCTTTGCAAACTAAAATAGCGGCAGAAGATTCCATATCAAAAAGATAACCCTCAGGAATAACATGCATATTTTCATCATCACTATCATCATCGTATTCAGATTCAATAATTTCTTTTTCTCTAGCCCTAGCAATTTTTTCATCAAGAAATTCACTAAGGGGCACAGTAGTATCAGGCATAGAAGTAGTTTCATCATAAGTATCATGCATAGCAGAAGTGGCATAATCAATAACATGTGACATATCAGAACGAATAGCAGAAGCAGGTGTAGGTGTCGCTAACTTACTCATAACAGAAGGTGAATCAAGTGCAGAGCTAGATGGCAGTTCCTTACCTCCCCTCGTAGTTGAGGGATAGATCTTGGTTTTTGGATCTCTCAAGTTCTTCATAGTGTCCAGCAGATATAAATCCCAAGTGACTCAAAGAATAGAGCTATGCTCCCCGGCAACGGCGCCAGAAATTAGTCTTGATAACCCACGAGTATAGGGGATCGCAACAGCTTTCGAGGGTAGAGTATTCAACCCAAATTTATTGATTCAACACAAGGGGAGCCAAAGAATATTCTCAAGTATTAGCAGCTGAGTTGTCAATTCAACCACACCTGGAAACTTAGTATCTGCAGCAAAGTGTTTAGTAGCAAAGTAATATGATAGTGGTGGTAGCGGCAACAAAAGTAAAGACAGCAAAAGTAATGTTTTTGGTATTTTGTAGTGATTGTAACAGTAGCAGCGGGAAAGTAAATAAGCGAGAACCAGTATATGGAAAACTCGTAGGCACCGGATCAGTGATGGATAATTATGCCGGATGCGGTTCATCATGTAACAGTCATAACATAGGGTGACACAGAACTAGCTCCAATTCATCAATGTAATGTAGGCATGTATTCCGTATATAGTCATACGTGCTTATGGAAAAGAACTTGCATGACATCTTTTGTCCTACCCTCCCGTGGCAGCGGGGTCCTATTGGAAACTAAGGGATATTAAGGCCTCCTTTTAATAGAGAATTGGAACAAAGCATTAGCACATAGTAAATACATGAACTCCTCAAACTATGGTCATCACCGGGAGTGGTCCCGATTATTGTCACTTCGGGGTTGCCAGATCATAACACATAGTAGGTGACTATAGACTTGCAAGATAGGATCAAGAACTCACATTTATTCATGAAAGCATAATAGGTTCAGATCTGAAATCATGGCACTCGGGCCCTAGTGACAAGCATTAAGCATAGCAAAGTCATAGCAACATCAATCTCAGAACACAATGGATACTAGGGATCAAACCCTAACAAAACTAACTCGATTACATGATAAATCTCATCCAACCCATCACCGTCCAGCAAGCCTACGATGGAATTACTCACGCACGGCGGTGATCATCATGAAATTGGTGATGGAGGATGGTTGATGATGACGACGGCGACGAATCCCCCTCTCCGGAGCCCCGAACGGACTCCAGATCAGCCCTCCCGAGAGGTTTTAGGGCTTGGCGGCGGCTCCGTATCGTAAAACGCGATGATTTCCTCTCTCTGATTTTTTCTCATTGAAACTCAATATATGGAGGTGGAGTTGGAGTCGGAGACGCAACAGGGGGCCCACGAGGTAGGGGGGCACGCCCTAGGGGGGTGCGCCCCCCACCCTTCTGAGAAGGGTGTGGTAGGGCGCGCCCCCCACCCTTGTGAAAAGGGTGTGGGCCCCCTGGTCTTCATCTTTGGCGAGGATTTTTTATTGTTTTTTCTAAGATGTTCCGTGGAGTTTCAGGTCATTCCGAGAATATTTGTTTTCTGCACATAAAACAACACCATGGTAATTCTCCTGAAAACACCGTCAGTCCGGGTTAGTTCCATTCAAATCATACAAGTTAGAGTCCAAAACAAGGGCAAAAGTGTTTGGAAAAGTAGATACGACGGAGACGTATCATTGGACCAACACTTAGAGAAGCACTGGCCCGGGGGGGGGTTAAAAATAAAGATGACCCTTGAGTCCGTGAAACCCAAGGGAAAAAGGCTAGGTGGCAAATGGGAAAACCAAGGTTGGGCCTTGCTGAAGGAGTTTTATTCAAGGCGAACTGTCAAGGGGTTCCCATTATAACCCAACCGCGTAAGGAACGCAAAATCAAGGAACATAACACCGGTATGACGGAAACTAGGGCGGCAAGAGTGGAACAAAACACCAGGCATAAGGCCGAGCCTTCCACACTTTACCAAGTATATAGGTGCATTGAAGTAAACAAGACATAATAATGATATCCCAACAATAAACATGTTCCAAAAAGGAACAAACTCCAATCTTCACCTGCAATTAGCAACGCTATAAGAAGGGCTGAGCAAAGCGGTAACATAGCCAAACAACGGTTTGCTAGGACAAGGTGGGTTAGAGGTTTGACATGGCAATATGGGAGGGATGATAAAGCATGTGGTAGGTTGCGACATACGCATAGAAATAGAGCGAGCATCTAGCAAGCAAAGATAGAAGTGATTTCGAGGGTATGGTCATCTTGCCTGCAAAGTTCTCCGAGTTGACGTAAGCTTGATCCTCGTAAGCGTACTCAATAGGTTCCTCGATCACGTACTCGTCTCCCGGCTCTACCCAAAGCAAGAACACAAGCAAAGGGAACCACGATCAACCACGGTGCAATGCGCAAGCAACATGATGCAAAAAACATGGCATGATATGCGAGATGTGATATGGAATGCATAGGCATGCCCCGGAAGGAAAATATTGAACCAGGCCTCAACTTGGAAAATCAAGAGTGCCGCTGGAAAGATGAGTTGATTTCGATCGAAATCGATATAAAGATCACCGGAATCGGATGCACGGTTTGCAAATGGCAAGCGAAACAATAAAGGCACCATTCTGCGATTAACAACACGATGCCATCTAGAATGCAACAAGAAAGATAAGCTACTGTACTCTAACATAGAAATGAAGCACATGGCAGTGGTCCACTCAAGATGCTTTACAAAAGATGAACACTGAGCTACGGCTAAATCACACAATAGCAGGTTCAAACAAGCATGGCAAAAGTGCAAAAGATATCAGGTTCACAGACTTAGTGAAAATAACATGTCAGGATTTAACATCAGGAAGCAATGCTTAGAGCTAGATAACAACATGCTACAGGAACATATCATGGCAAATCAAGGCATGGAATGAAACTACTCAAAGCATATAACAAAAGTCCCTTACTGACCATAAGCCAAAAAGGATCAGAAGATACAATGGCAACCATGTAAACATAGCAAGTTTCGTTAACAGATTCAGACTTAGCAGAAAACTGGACATGGCAGAAACAGAGTTACGTAGGCATGTTTGCGAGCTCGAAGCACTCACCACAAGGCATTGCATGACAAACTAAGCATACACCTAGCAAGAGGACATGATCAAGTAGCTAACCATGGCAAGAACAACCTCATAGCATGCATGGATAAACTACAACAACCTCGGCAAAATTGATTAACACGTAAACAATCTGCCAGGAACATTTTATAGCAAAAGTAGAGCAAGATTGAGTCATGATAGGGTACTCCACAATTGCAAACAAAGACATGGATGGATAGAACATAACAATATCTCAAAATCATACTTAATGAACATGCTCAAAAGAGGCATGGATCACTCTGTAGCAACAAGAATACATGGCATACAAATAACATCAGGGAAAAGACTTAGAAGAATTCCAAGTCCCTGAAATCAGCAACATCACGAGAGCTACTTTGCATGCTTGTGCTAGTCACCACATTGATCACAAAAATACATGGCATACACCCCTGTAAAGATGGCATGGCATAGCCCAAAACACATGTAGGGCTCAAGTTCATAGGAGGCACACATTAATCATGGCAAAAATGACAAATGTCCATAATCTGTTAAGAAACAGAAACTAACATTACATAGCACTCTTGCAACAGAATTTAGGGCATCAAGATGAACTCAAACAAGCATGGTGCAATGGAATAAAATGAAGATCACATCCAGACGAACAATTTGATATATTACACGCCCAAAACGGAGCTACGGATGCAAAGATACGACATGATGAAGATGCCTAAAAATATTGAAAACTGGGGACTTAGAGAAAAACAAAGTCAACCCTAGGCCTCTCAGATCCAGATCTGGCACGCAGTTCGAGGATTGCCGGGGCCCGAGCTTCGCCGGATTCACTCGCCGGCGACCAGGAGCAGGGAGGCGGCGAGGAGGCGGCATCGGTGGAGGCGGCGACCGGTGGCGGCGAGGTCGGCGGTGTCGGTGGAGGCGGCGACCGGTGGCGGCAAGGTTGGTGGTGGCCGGTCGGACGCGGTGGCGGTGGCGCGCCAGCGGCGGGGTCGCGGCGGTGGCGCTCGGGTGGCGCGGAGGAAGCTCGTGGAGGAGAGCGGGCGGCGGGCGGCGGACGCCGCATGGGCCGGGAGGGCCCCGGCGGGCCGGCGCAGCGATGTGGGGCGCGGCTCGCCATGTGGCGGCACGCGGTTGGTCGGGGGGAGCAGGGCGGACGTGTCCGTCGGTGGAGATTTCGTCCGGCGGCGGCGAGGGGAAAAATGTTAGGGTTTCATCTGGGATTTTCGGAGGGGAGCACCTATTTATAGATTCTGGGAGTTAGGAGAGTCCAAATGAGGTGCGGTTTTCGGCCACGCGATCGTGATCGAACAACCGAGATGATGGAGGGGGTTTAGTTGGGTTTTGGTCCACTTTGGAGGGGTTTTGGGCTGCAACACACACGAGGCCTTTACGGTTCCTCGGTTAACCGTTGGAGTATCAAACGAAGTCCAAATGGCACGAAATTTGACAGGCGGTCTACCGGTGGTAACCCAAGGCCGCTTGACAAGTCTCGGTCCAATCCGAGAATGTTTAACACCCTCACATGAAAAGAGGCAAAAGGGGGACGCCGGAGGACATAGGAGTGCCGGAATGCAAAACGGACAACGGGGAAAATGCTCGGATGCATGAGACGAACACGTATGCAATTGCGATGCACATGATGACATGATATGAGATGCATGACATGGACAAAAGAAAAACGAAGACAAAACCCAACCATGAGGGAATATCATAACTTAGTGCCGAAAATGGCAAGAGTTGGAATACAAATATGGCAAGTTACATACGGGGCGTTACAGCATTGCTTCTGATCTCTTGTCTTGGAATTCATAATTCCTTTACATTTGAGATTTGAGTTAGTCAGTTGTTTCTATAATCCGATGCACTTGCATTCCTTCTTCCTTTGATAGAGTACCGATACTACATCAACTCCGTTGTAGACCACCAGACCTCTTGTTGGATTATTATCCGACAGTGTCCTCCATATTCAAATAACTTTGTGAGCCTTTCCACGGATATATAAAGCCTTTGGTAAATTGTATCCTCTGCTTTCTCAACCATGCTCTGTTTTCGAGCTGGTGGTATTTACTATTGAAGCTTGTGGTATATGTTTCCACGATACCCTGACGGGTTGAACCTATGCCTTCCTTAATATGTGTGAACTCGAAAGTTTTCGCGAGTCCTACTCTTCTGGTATTTTGCTAGATAAAATTTCAACACTACAACTTCTTCGAAAGTGAGAGGTGAATGGAAGGTTATACATTAAAGAAGTGGGAGTCGACCTTGAACTTTGTGTTCATGCCCATGAAAATGATGTAGACCATCTCAGAAGCTTCTTGCAAAATGATTATCCAGCTGTATGATTCTTTCGGTATTCTTGAAATTGATTCCTTACAGTTATGGTTCCGACCATGCTGTCCTGATCTAATATATCTGATGGGAATTCATTCCAGTGCCTCGTCTATTTTTTGCAAGGTTGAAGTATCTACTGTCATAGGACAATAACCCGGTTCTACTTCTATCATGTTCTACCTTCGAGTATTACCCCCTGGTATCTCGAAGATGTCTTGCCATTGCACCACATCTTACTAACTTTGTTGAAGTAATGTCTTTCCTTGTCGTAATCACTCTACGGGTACTGGGTGGTTGTCAACCGAGGACCCCGACTAGTGAAATTATCCCGCACTACAAATAAAATACCCCTAGTATTTTTACTAGGAAATTCTGAACTCAATCTGGTCATTCCTAGACTATCGGTTGCATCTTGGTCTTGATACCTTTCACTGTGCTACCTCGTCCTTCTCTGGTGCACGAATTATTCAGTGTGTGAGCACGACTTACGTCAAGCTTTCAACATCATGTTGCTTGTCTTGAAAGGCAACTTTGGTTCCGAGCTTGCATCTTATATATTGGTCCTATAACTTGCCACTTCGTCATTCCCTTGCTTGTTGCGATTGTTGTTTGATTGCATCCTCTTGAAACCTCCCGGCAAATGTGTCGGATCACCTTCAAAACTTTGACTTCTTCCGAGATGCCAACTGTGTTCATGATGAGAAATACCCTCCTTGCCCTCGATGATTTTTATTATCATCAACAACACCCTGGACTTCCTTTCATCACGAACTTGTCCACATTATGAATACAACTTGCTCTCCAGCTAGTGTTGTGTTCTACCTTGAAGTATTACTGTCTTTTCTCTCAAGAATGTTGTGGGGATTGCTCCACCTCTTAGAAATTCTTGGTATGGTGATACTCACCATCACCATTCTTCCTTGGTCCCCGTGTTGTTTTTAACCAGGTTATCAATATGCTAATGATGCTGCTTGAGTTCTGGACTTCTAGCAACCCTATTCCTTTGAAGTTAACGTTCGACAGTTCGTTCTTAGACTATTGGTTATTAAATCATCATTCTAACATTGATCTTGCTGCCTAAGGTCATATTTCAGGCACACCTTTCAACTAATGATTTGATGGTGTATGTTTTCCTCGAGCATACAACATTATATCATTTGAATTGACAAGTGTCATCTTCTTGTTCACATTATTGTGGAAATCCATCCGTTTGGAATTCTTGATGAATTGTCACTGAGCCCATCAGCCACCTCCTCATCCCCTCCTTAGTTTAATGATGAACTATTGTTTCAGGAACCCGCTCCCATAGTTCATTTCCTGTGAATCTTGCAATATCATTTCGCCGATTCGTGTTGCACCTTTTCTTCTCGGACATCCCGAGTCTGAGGTATTCTGACAGCAATTAGATCTGAATCTCGGTCGTATATGATGGTTGGAACATATTTTCAAGAGTTATAACATTGGTCCTTATATGACCCGGTAAGGTGATGTCATGCCTAGCACACCTGGCCGGAGGACCTATTGTTATAGTTTCCTTTTTAGCAAGGTTAACCATTCTTCCATGAGGAAATTGTAAGACTTATTCTATAAGTTGTTCCTGATGGATCCTTTGTGTATCCAAAGTCTGATCTCTACCCAGTGACCATGTCAATGCTATCTCGAAGCATGTCAGCGGTACTCCAATTTTTAATAAAAACATTGGAAGCACAATGCTAAAATTTCCTTATTAATTATCCAAACACCATTGTATGGGTAATGTCATGAAATTTCTCTCCACTCACCTAAAGGATTTTCTACTTTATATCCTATCATGGTTATCATGCTCTGCTTGTCCTTGGGAAGGATATACCCCTGAAATATGTGTTTAAACACATTTTCCTTTCCATTGTTCTGTTTAATCTGATGATACATTTTCCTTTCCATTGTTTGGTTTAAACTTTCTTGTGATCTATATGATCTAAGCAGTAATATTCTACTGCTTTTGTAAACACCTCAGTGTACAATTCTGTCAGAAAGACCCTATTACTTTTGTTGATGACATTCCAGTAACCACCAATGGACTCGAACTTTGCCTACTGGTCAGCCTCGTTCAACGAGCAGGAAAATGGTTCTCTTCGTCCCTCGCCCTTCGTACCGATGTTGTTGCCGACATAACTGATAGACTATCTTCTGGCATGCCTTGTTTACATGATCGTGCAAGATGTCACCGCCCTTCCTACTTTTAACCCACATGGTGGGCCCATAACCCATAGTTCCACAGGATTGAAACCTGACTCTCCTGTACACCTTGTTGACAAAGTTATCCCTTGCTCTTGGTTTCGTAGGTAATTCGCGAGCCACCTTCCTAACGATCTATTCTGGTATCATATACAATACCTATTCTCGTTGCTCTGAACCCCTTTTCACACTCCATTTCAGGCAACGAGCGATTGCATGCCCGCTTGGGACTTCTCATGCGACCTTCATACTTTGCTCTCGATATATTATTAAGTTTCAATTTGAGAGTTACTTTCCGCCACCTCCCCTGATGTTATCTACCAGATACACAACCTTGCAGAGATCCTTTCTCCCGGAATACCCCCCTTATTATTTCGTAAGTACGATGGAGATCCTGAAGAAAGGATGCTGACTTCGTCATGATGACCTGAAGCAGAAAGACGAAGACATCAATGTAATGGATCGACCACTTCGAGAAGAGCAACTAAGACCGAGAACACTCGTTAGAATTTCGTAACCAGAACTTTCCCCTTACTCCCCCTCTTAAATCTCGGCACGAGTTTTCTTGTAGTGGAGGAGATTTGTAACACCCCAAGTGTCATGCTACAGTGACCTCACACTAATGTTTCCATTTCATCAAATTTGACTAGGCCAAATTGCCACTTGAGTAAAATCAAAGTCAAATTCAATTTTAAAATACAAGTCAAATTATTAGTTCTTCAAACTGTAAGTCAAAATTTTTTGTTGGGTACCAGATATTCATGAACTAATTATCATGAATGAACCAACATTATTTGGATACTGAAAATGCCCACAATCTAAATTAAACAAATCCAGCAACATTAATTTGAGCAATTTCAAATTTAAACAAATAATTATATTATTCAAAATAAAACGAAACTCTCTGTGCTAGATCAAAGCATTGCCTACTAAGCTATGTGACCTATTTCATCTGCAACAATTTTTTGTTGCTATTAAAAAAAATACAAAACAACACAAAATAAAAGAAAACAGAAAATAGGTAAAATGGAAGAAAAAGAGACTAGACTACACATTGCACTGCCGGCCCAACCCACCAGGAGATCTCCTTCCTCCTCCTATTCACCCAAGCGTCATGGACGCAGAGTGCCCGTCCATGGCAAGGATCGCCACGCGCCGCCCATCTGGCGAGCCGTGGAGGGGATAAGGCCGCGCCTAGCCTCCTCTCCGTCGCGGTCAAACCCTAGCACCACTTTCCCTCGGTCGCCTTTCTCCCTCTCTCGTTCGTCCACACCCAAGAGCAGCCACCGCCGCGCCCTTGTCGATTCCGCGGACACCGGCCACTCCAAGACACGAGAGGGCGGCCAGGAGCTCCAGCGTGGTCGCCCTCATCGACCCCAGGCATCGCTTCGAGCCGGAGCGCCGCGAAGCCGACACCATCATCGTCTCCTCCGCCTCGGTCGCCACTGCCGCCTTCGATTCGGTCAGCTCCCGCTGTCGGTGTCAAAACCGGCGGATCTCGGGTAGGGGGTCCCGAACTGTGCATCTTGGATCGATGGTAACAGGAGACGGGGGACACGATGTTTACCTAGGTTCGGGCCCTCTCTATGGAGGTAATACCCTATGTCCTGCTTGATTGATCTTGATGAATATGAGTGTTACAAGAGTTGATCTACCACAAGATCGTAATGGCTAAACCCTAGAAGCCTAGCCTGTATGACTATGGTAATGAATATCTCCTTTTCGGACTAACCCCTCTGATTTATATAGACACCGGGGGGATCTAGGGTTTACATAGAGTCGGTTACATAAGAAGGAATCTTCATAATCGGTTGCCGAGCTTGCCTTCCATGCCAAGGAGAGTCCAATCCGGACACAGGTACAGTCTTCGGCCTTCATGTCTTCACAGCCCATCAGTCCGGCCCATGGATAATAGGCCGGACGCCCGAGGACCCCTTAGTCCAGGACTCCCTCAGTAGCCCCTGAACCTAGCTTCAATGACGAGGAGTCCGGCACGCAGATTGTCTTCGGCATTGCAAGGCGGGTTCCCTTCTATCCGAACTTCAAGATAGTCTTTGGATACGATGATAGTATCCGAACCTGTCACACACACCATACATAACCGCAGAGAGAATATATATTTTCACACGAGTCTAATCTGCTGATGACCTCACGTCTGTCCGCTCATAATTTCGAACCTTTTTCATCTGCCGCTCCATGTTTCGAGATGCGGTTGCCATGGGCACGTCTTGTCGAAGCAGAGATCGTGTCCCCTTATTGTGGGATTCTCATCAATACGGGCGTGGGCGACCCAACCGTGCCATTTGCACGACCCTTGGGAATAGGCGAGTTTAAGGCGAGTGGGAAGACGTTTGATATTCCTGGCCTTTATAAGGGGATAAGGATTCCCTTTCTTTACCCACACCCCTGCTCCTCCTTAGTCCTTCCGTCCCTGAGCTCCAACGCCCAAGCTTTTAGCTTTTCCCTCGTCCGAGAAAGCACTCCAAAGATGTCCGTATCCGGAGCTGGGGGCAAGTGGATGACCTCCTCCGTCAAGAAGAGGGATATCAAGGTGCTCCGGGAGGCCGGATATCTGGCCAAGGAGATCGCTCACCGACTCCCGGCCAAGGGACAGATCGTCCCTACTCTAGAGCCCCACGAGAGGGTTGTGTTCCTCACACATTTCGTCCACGGGCTGGGCTTCCCTCTTCACCCCTTCGTCCGTGGACTGATGTTTTACTACGGGTTGGACTTCCATGACCTAGCCCCCAACTTCATCCTCAACATCACGACATTCATTGTCGTTTGCGAGGCCTTTCTCCGCATCCCGCCTCATTTCGGCCTATGGCTGAAGACCTTCAATGTGAAGCCGAAGGTGGTGAGCGGACAACAAGAAGAGTGCGGAGGCGCCATGTTAGGAAAGATGCCCAACGTTACCTGGCCCGAAGGCTCATTTACAGAGACGGTGAAAGGGTGGCAATCGGGGTGGTTCTATATCACCGAGCCGTGTGACGCCAACTGGGTAGCGGCCCCCGAATTCCGATCCGGAATCCCGATGTGGCTCACCTCCTGGCAAGAGAGGGGCCTAACCTGGGGTCCCTCGAATGAGCTGACTGGGCTCCAGACGTGCGCCCAGAGCATGATAGATAGGAAGATCAAGCTTGTCAACGTGGTCCAGGTCATGCTCATTCGTCGGGTCCTTCTGTGCCAACGCCGGACTTGCTGTATGTGGGAGTACGATCCGTCCAAGCACCAGACGCTACTAGAGCTCTTTGGCACGACGCACGAAGAAATCTGGAAAGTGCTCTTCAAGGATGGCGAGATGCCACCGCCCATGACCGAAGATCGCGGGCTTAGCTTAAAATGCCAGGCTAACCCGGTAAGCTCTTTTAATGTTTTCAAGGCATACCCTTTACTAGCATATTTTGAGAAAAAGCCTAAGCTTTCCTACCTGTGTTTTCAGGCCTGGATCAAGATAGCAGAGGGGATTAACTATTCGGCTCCGCTGCCCGAAGACCAAGAATTCCCATTATTGACGAAAATTATTTTTCCAGCACCTTATGAGGTGCCGGAGAAGACGATCAAGAAAGCGAACAAAGGGGCCAAGAAGGGCCCTCGCCAAAAAGGCGCTCCAGACGTGATGTCCAAAGACGAGACTTCCTCTTCGCCGTCATCGTCCGCTGACGATGACGACGAAGAGGAAGAGGAAAGTGATTCCCCACCTGAAGTGGGGAGGAAGAAGAGAGCGGCGCCCGCAGATCCAGAGGCGAAAGCGCCTAAGAGGGTTAGAGGCTCCCTCACAGATAACTCCGTGTGGGATGTTGATAGCAGTCCGGAACGACCTCACCGGACAAAGCCTCGGGCCGCCTCGTAAGTACCAGAATCCGAAAACGTCTGGCCTTCCCAGTTCGTAATATTAATATACCTTAAACCTTGTTATTGCAGTCCACCACGCGATGGCTCCCCGCGATCCTCGACAGAGGGGTCACTAGACTCAAAGGAGATGGCTAGCATGTCTCCGCCACCTGCTCATTCCATCTCTCCCAAGGGTGACGACGAGGTGGTGTCGCAAAAGACCTTCCCCGACCGGGGGGGGGGCTTCCGGAGATCGTCAAGGCGGCGCCCAAGGACGATTCCTCAGTCGCCAGACACATGGGGAAAAAATCCCCTATGGGGACTGGTGACGGGGGCCGAGTTTGTTGGGGAACGTAGTAATTTCAAAAAATTTCCTACGCACACGCAAGATCATGGTGATGCATACCAACCAGAGGGGAGAGTGTAGTCTACGTACCCTTGTAGACCGACAGCGGAAGCATTATGACAACGCGGTTGATGTAGTCGTACGTCTTCACGGCCCGACCGATCAAGCACCGAAACTACGGCACCTCCGAGTTCTAGCACACGTTCAGCTCGATGACGATCCACGGACTCCGATCCAGCAAAGTGTCGAGGAAGAGTTCCGTCAGCACGATGGCGTGGTGACGATCTTGATGTTCTATTGTCGCAGGGCTTCGCCTAAGCACCACTACAATATTATCGAGGACTATGGTGGAGGGGAGCACCGCACACGGCTAAGAGAATGATCTTGAAGATCAACTTGTGTGTATAGAGGTGCCCCCCTGCCCCTGTATATAAAGGAGCAAGGGGGGAGGCCGGCCGGCCCTTGGGGCGCGCCAAGGAGGAGGAGTCCTCCTCCTAGTAGGAGTAGGACTCCCCTCTTTCCTACTCCTACTAGGAGGAGGAAAGGAAGGGGGAGAGGGAGAAGGAAAGGGCGGCGCCGCCCCCCCTCTCCTAGTCCAATTCGGACCAGAGGGGGAGGGGGCGCGCGGCCCACCCTGGCCGCCCCTCTCTCTCCACTAGGGCCCATAAAGCCCATTACTTATCTCCGGGGGGGGGGGGGTTCCGGTAACCCTCCGGCACTCTGGTTTTCTCCGAAATCACCCGGAACACTTCCGGTGTCCGAATATAGCCGTCCAATATATCAATCTTTATGTCTCGACCATTTCAAGACTCCTCGTCATGTCCGTGATCACATCCGGGACTCCGAACAAACTTCGGTACATCAAAATATATAAACTCATAATGTAACTGTCATCGTAACGTTAAGCGTGCGGACCCTACGGGTTCGAGAACAATGTAGACATGACCGAGACATGTCTCCAGTCAATAACCAATAGCGGAACCTGGATGCTCATATTGGCTCCCACATATTCTATGAAGATCTTTTATCGGTCAGACCGCATAACAACATACTTTGTTCCCTTTGTCATCGGTATGTTACTTGCCCGAGATTCGATCGTCGGTATCTCAATACCTAGTTCAATCTCGTTACCGGCAAGTCTCTTTACTCGTTTCATAATACATCATCTCGCAACTAACTCATCAGTTGCAATGCTTGCAAGGCTTATATGATGTGCATTACCGAGAGGGCCCAGAGATACCTCTCCGACAATCGGAGTGAAAAATCCTAATCTCGAAATACGCCAACCCAACATGTACCTTTGGAGACACCTGTAGAGCTCCTTTATAATCACCCAGTTACGTTGTGACATTTGGTAGCACACAAAGTGTTCCTCCGGCAAACGGGAGTTGCATAATCTCATAGTCATAGGAACATGTATAAGTCATGAAGAAAGCAATAGCAACATACTAAACGATCGGGTGCTAAGCTAATGGAATGGGTCATGTCAATCACATCATTCTCCTAATGATGTGATCCCATTAATCAAATGACAACACATGTCTATGGTTAGGAAACATAACCATCTTTGATTAACGAGCTAGTCAAGTAGAGGCATACTAGTGACACTTTGTTTGTCTATGTATTCACACATGTATTATGTTTCCGGTTAATACAATTCTAGCATGAATAATAAACATTTATCATGAAATAAGGAAATAAATAATAACTTTATTATTGCCTCTAGGGCATTTTCCTTCAGTCTCCCACTTGCACTAGAGTCAATAATCTAGATCACATCGCCATGTGATTTAACATCAATAGTTCACATCACCATGTGATTAAGACCCATAGTTCACATCGTCATGTGACCAACACTCAAAGGGTTTACTAGAGTCAGTAATCTAGTTCACATCTATATGTGATTAACACCCAAAGAGTACTACGGTGTGATCATGTTTTGCTTGTGAGAGAATCTTAATCAACGAGTTTGCCAAAATTCAGATCCGTATGTATTTTGCAAATTTCTATGTCTACAATGCTCTGCACGGTGCTACTTTAGCTAATTGCTCCCACTTTCAATATGTATCCAGTTGAAGACTTAGAGTCATCCGGATCAGTGCCAAAAACTTGTATCGATGTAATCCTTTTACGACGAATCTTTTGTCACCTCCATAATCGAGAAACATATCCTTATTCCACTAAGGATAATTTTGACCGATGTCCAGTGATCTACTCCTAGATCACTATTGTACTCCCTTGCCAAAATCAGTGTAGGGTATACAATAGATCTGGTACATAGCATGGCATACTTTATAGAACCTATGGCTGAGGCATAGGGAATGACTTTCATTCTCTTTCTATCTTGTGCTGTGGTCGGGCTTTGAGTCTTACTCAATTTCACACCTTGTAACACAGGAAAGAACTCTTCCTTTGACTGTTCCATTTTGAACTACTTCAAAATCTTGTCAAGGTATGTACTCATTGAAAAAACTTATCAAGCGTCTTGATCTATCTCTATAGATCTTGATGCTCAATATGTAAGCAGCTTCACCGAGGTATTTCTTTGAAAAACTCCTTTCAAACACTTCTTTATGCTTTACAGAATAATTCTACATTATTTCCGATCAACAATATGTCATTCACATATACTTATCAGAAATGCTGTAGTGCTCCCACTCACTTTCTTGTAAATACAGGCTTCACCGCAAGTCTGTATAAAACTATATGCTTTGATCAACTCATCAAAGCGTATATTCCAACTCCGAGATGCTTGTACTAGTCCATAGATGGATCGCTGGAGCTTGCACATTTTGTTAACACCTTTAGGATTGACAAAACCTTCTGGTTGCATCATATACAACTCTTCTTTAAGAAATCCATTAAGGATTGCAGTTTTGTTATCCATTTGCCAGATTTCATAAAATGCGGCAACTGCTAACATGATTCGGACAGACTTAAGCATCGCTACGGGTGAGAAGGTCTCATCGTAGTCAATCCCTTGAACTTGTCGAAAACCTTTTGCGACAAGTCGAGCTTTGTAGACAGTAACATTACCGTCAGCGTCAGTCTTCTTCTTGAAGATCCATTTATTCTCAATTGCTTGCCGATCTTTGGGAAAGTCAACCAAAGTCCATACTTTGTTCTCATACATGGATCCCATCTCAGATTTCATGGCTTCAAGCCATTTTGCGGAATCTGGGCTCACCATCGCTTCTTCATAGTTCGTAGGTTCATCATGATCTAGTAGCATGACTTCCAGAACAGGATTACCGTACCACTCTGGTGCAGATCTTACTCTGGTTGATCTACGTAGTTCAGTAGTAACTTGTTCCGAAGTTTCATGATCATCATCATTAGCTTCCTCACTAATTGGTGTAGGTGTCACAGAAATCGGTTTCTGTGATGTACTACTTTCCAATAAGGGAGCAGGTATAGTTACCTCATCAAGTTCTACTTTCCTCCCACTCACTTCTTTCGAGAGAAACTCCTTCTCTAGAAAGTTTCCGAATTTAGCAACAAAAGTCTTGCCTTCGGATCTGTGACAGAAGGTGTATCCAATAGTTTCCTTTGGACATCCTATGAAGACACATTTCTCCGATTTGGGTTTGAGCTTATCAGGATGAAACTTTTTCATATAAGCATCACAACCCCAAACTTTAAGAAACGACAACTTTGGTTTCTTGCCAAACCACAGTTCATACGGTGTCGTCTCAACGGATTTAGATGGTGCCCTTTTTTTATGTGAATGCAGCTGTCTCTAATGCATAACCCCAAAAATATAGTGGTAAATCGGTAAGAAACATCATAGATTGCACTATATCCAATAAAGTACGGTTACGATGTTCGGACACACCGTTACATTGTGGTGTTCCAGGTGGCGTGAGTAGTGAAACTATTTCACATTGTTTTAACTGAAGGCCAAACTCGTAACTCAAATATTCGTCTCCGCGATCAAATCGTAGAAACTTCATTTTCTTGTCATGATGATTTTCCTTCACTCTGAAATTCTTTGAACTTTTCAAATGTTTCAGACTTATGTTTCATCAAGTAGATATACCCATATCTGCTTAAGTCATCTGTGAAGGTGAGAAAATAACAATATCCGCCATGAGCCTCAACATTCATCGGACCACATACATCTGTATGTATGATTTCCAACAAATCTGTTGCTCTCTCCATAGTACTGGAGAATGGTGTTTTGGTCATCTTGCCCATAAGGCACGGTTCGCAAGTACCAAGTGATTCATAATCAAGTGGTTCCAAAAGTCCATCAGTATGGAGTTTCTTCATGCGCTTTACACCGATATGATCTAAACGACAGTGCCACAAATAAGTTGCACTATCATTATTAACTTTGCATCTTTTGGTTTCAATATTATGATTATGTGTATCACTACGATCAAGATCCAACGAACTATTTTCATTGGGTGTGTAACCATATAAGGTTTTATTCATGTAAACAGAACAACAATTTATTCTCTTACTTAAATGAATAATAGTATTACAATAAACATGATCAAATCATATTCATGCTCAACGCAAACACCCGGGCCGTCCACCGACGCATCATTGGACCAAGTCCTGAGCGTCCACCCGGGCCGTCGACCAATAAAATCCTGTACGGAAAGCCTTGCTTACAAGGGACCGGGTTGCGGCGTGATGACCACCGAGTCCGGCATGAATTTCAGCCAGCAGGTTCCGCCCTTCCTCTTTGGAGATGCACCTTTGAAGGACTCCGGTAGTGCTTTTCTTATAAAGTTCTCCCTCATGGACTTTATAGGCTTTAGATCGCCGCACTATACAGCATGCCTCGTTTTGGTCCTCTGGGAGTTCCTGCCTAGTAAGGTAGGCTAGGAATGGTTCTGTCCACGGGGCGATAATGGCCATTAGTACGTGGGCTGAGGTTGTGATTTCATTGGCAGAGCCTCCGATTATGTCAGATTGTTCGGCGTCGGACAGTGCGGTTGGGTCCGGGCTAATATTGTCATGTTCCCCTTCCCATACTACGGATGGCTTGAACAGCCTTTCCAGGAAGATGTTGGGGGGGGACCGCATCGTGTTTTGCGCCGATGCGTGCCAGGACGTCTGCCGCCTGATTGTTTTCTCGGGCTATATGGTGAAATTCGAGCCCCTCAAACCGAGCTGACATTTTGAGGACGGCGTTGCGGTAAGCTGCCATTTTTGGATCCTTGGCATCGTAGTCTCCATTTATTTGGGATATCACGAGGTTCGAATCCCCGCGCACCTATGGGCATTGAATGCCCATGGATACTGCCATCCGGAGACCATGTAAAAGGGCCTCATATTTGGCTACATTGTTGGAGTCCATGTACATAACCTGGAGTACATATTGAACTGTGTCTCCTGTGGGGGTCGCCAAAACGACGCCGGCCCCTAGTCTGGCCAACATTTTGGAACCATCGAAGTGCATGATCTAGTTTGAATATGTGTCGTACTCTTTAGGGAGTTCGGCCTCCGTCCATTCTGCGACGAAGTCGGCCAAAACTTGCGACTTGATAGCTCGCCATGGCCTATAAGTTATGTCGAACGGGAGGAGCTCGATGGCCCATTTTGCAATCCGGCCCATTGCGTCACGGTTGTTTATAATATCGTTGAGTGGTACTTCCGATGCTACTGTGATTGAACACTCTTGAAAGTAGTGTCGTAGCTTCCGGGATGCCATGAATACCGCATATGCAATCTTTTGATAATGTGGGTATCGTGATTTGCATGGGGTGAGGACAGTGGACACATAGTAAACCGGCTTTTGAAGGGGGAATTTGTGTCCGTCCGTTTCCCGCTCGACGACGAGTACTGCGCTGACAACTTGATGGGTTGCTGCAATGTACAATAGCATTGGTTCACCGATGTTTGGCGCGGCCAGGACAGGGTTTGTTGCCAATATGGCTTTTATTTCCTCGAGTCCGGTCATGGCGGCATCCGTCCACTCGCAGTGTTTGACGCGCCGAAGGAGGCGGTAGAGGGGTAGCGCCTTTTCTCCCAAACGGGAGATAAAGCGGCTTAGAGCCGCCACGCATCTGGTTAATTTTTGTATTTGTTTGAGGTCCTTTGGGATATCCAATTGTGACAAAGCTCGGGTCTTGGCTGGATTTACTTCGATTCCTCTACCAGATACAATGAAGCCCAAGAGCTTTCCGGCTGGAACGCCGAAAACGCATTTTTCCGGGTTTAGCTTGATGTCATATGCTCGGAGGTTGTCAAATGTAAGCCTCAAGTCGTCTACTAGAGATTCGACATGTCTTGTTTTTACGACCACATCATCCACGTATGCCTCTACTGTTTTGCCGATCTGGTTAGCCAAACATGTCTGAATCATGCGCTGATATGTTGCGCCGGCGTTTTTGAGCCCGAAAGGCATTGTGTTGAAGCAGAATGGGTCGTATGGGGTGATGAATGCCGTTGCGGCTTGGTCTGACTCGGCCATCTTGATTTTATGGTAACCGGAGTATGCATCAAGGAAGCACAACGAATCGTGTCCTGCAGTGGCGTCGATAATTTGATCGATGCGGGGGAGGGGGAAGGGATCCTTTGGGCAAGCCTTGTTAAGGTCTTTGAAGTCAACGCACAGGCGCCAGGATTTGTCCTTCTTTGGTACCATCACCAAGTTTGCTAGCCAGTCCGGATGTTTTATGTCTCTGATGAATCCGGCCTCCAATAGTTTGGCTAGCTCCTCTCCGATTGCCTGTCTCTTGGGCTCAGAGAAACGCCGAAGGGCTTGTTTGACAGGTTTGAATCCTTTTAGGATATTTAAGCTGTGTTCGGCCAGCCTGCGTGGGATTCCTGGCATGTCTGAAGGGTGCCAGGCAAAAATTTCCCAGTTCTCCCGTAGGAATTCTCGCAGTGCAGCGTCTACATCGGGGTTTAATCGTGCCTCGATGGAAGCTGTTTTATGGGGGTCCGTTGGATGGACCTAGAATTTGACTATTTCATCTGCTGGTTTAAAGGAGGTGGTCTTGGATCTTTTGTCGAGTATCACATCGTCCCTGTTTACCGTGGAGCACAGTGTAGTCAGTTCCTCAACCGCTAGGGCTTCGGACAGTGCCTCAAGGGCCAATGCGGCTGTCTTGTTTTCGGTGCGGAGTGCTATGTCCGGATCACTAGCGAGAGTGATGATTCCGTTCGGCCCGGGCATCTTGAGCTTCATGTACCCGTAATGGGGTATTGCTTGGAAGATTGTAAATGCTTCCCGCCCTAGCAGAGCATGGTTTCCGCTACTGAACGGGGCCACTTGGAACGTGACCTCTTCGGACCTATAATTATCCGGCGTGCCGAACACCACATCTAGTGTGATTTTTCCTGTACAGCGCGCTTCCTGACTGGGGATTATTCCTCTAAAGGTTGTGCTGCTTCGCTCAATGCGGTTCCAGTCTATTTCCATTTTTTGAAGGGTTTCCTCATAAATGAGGTTCAATCCGCTGCCTCCGTCCATGAGTACCTTGGTGAGGCGAAAGCCGTCCACTATAGGACTGAGTACCAATGCGGCTGGTGCTCGAGCTGTTCGGAATTTAGGTTCATCACTGGCATTAAAAGTAATAGCCGTGTCACTCCATGGGTTTATTGTTGCTACTTGATAGGCTTCGATGAGGCTGCGGAGTGTTCTTTTTCGCATATTATTTGATGCAAAAGTCTCGAAGACTGTTAAGACTGTACTGGAGTCCCTGAGGTGGCTTTCTGCAGCCTCCGGAATTAGGAGATCTTCGCCCCTTTTGGCCACCTGCCAGAGTATCCAACATGCTCTAAGGCTATGAGTTGGTGTGGCGTCCTCTGTACTATGAATTTTACAGGGTCCATTAAGCCATCCCTCCAGTACGGTTCCATGCCCTATAGAGGGTTTTGGTTTTTTGGTTTTTAACCCGGGTGTCTGATGATGATGCACCCTTTTATTTCGGACGAGGTTTCTATTCAGGGCCGGATTGTCCCAAAATTTAGTTTCAGTTTTCCGGGCGCTTTCCATCGCACAGTACTTTTGTACTATGGTCGCCAAGTCGGTGAAGCATGTAAGATCACGACGACCTGTGGCATTGAGGATTCCCTTGTCCGTGCAATTATTGCAGAAGATTGAGATTGCGTCTTCCTCGCGGCAGTCCTTTATCCTGTTCATAACCAGGAGGAACCTTGCCCAGTAATGATGTACTATTTCTTCGGGCTTTTGCCTGATTTGGGATAGATCGCTTATGTTCGGGTGGGTGGGTGGAATTAAATCCGGAACTTCACCCAATCTAAGACTCAGAGGCCAAGGAGTTTCCGAACTCTGAAGTTTGGATTCTAGGATGTTGTCCAGTGAATCTAGCCCATTGCCTGATTCTAAGTTCAGGTCTTGAGTTACATCCTCTCCTCCGTGGGTATCCGGCTTGGAGGGATCGGGAATCCGAACGTAGCTAGTCCTTAAGATAGATGAAGAGTCGCCGCACTGTGCCTCTACCACGGCAACGTGATGGGTGACTTGGGGAGAATTAATTTCTCTTAGATCGGGTTTAAGCCCAACCTGGTCATAATCCGTAGTGACCCCCAAGGCGGCGATGTGATCCAAGAGCTCGTTTACGGAAGAGAGCTCCATTAGATCTAACTCCTCGACGAGTTCCGAGCTGACGTGAAGATTGCTTTTGATGACCCGAGAGGTCACCGTCGGCGCAACGGCCGAACAGGCGGTCATGAGAAAACCGCCTAGTCGGAGAGTTTGGCCGACAGCCAAGGCTCCCTTAGTAACGGCGCCGTCTTTAAAGACGGGAAGAGGCATCCTTCTTGATTGCGACGGCACAGAGGAACTCTCAATGAAAGCACCAATGTCGGTGTCAAAACCGACGGATCTCGGGTAGGGGGTCCCGAACTGTGCGTCCAGGCCGGATGGTAACAGGAGGCAGGGAACACGATGTTTTACCCAGGTTCGGGCCCTCTTGATGGAGGTAAAACCCTACATCCTGCTTGATTAATATTGATGATATGGGTAGTACAAGAGTAGATCTACCACGAGATCAAGGAGGCTAAACCCTAGAAGCTAGCCTATGGTATGATTGTTGTATGATGAAGTTGTTCTACAGAGTAAAACCCTCCGGTTTATATAGACACCGGAGAGGGTTAGGGTCACACAAAGTCGGTTACAATGGTAGGAGATCTTGAATATCCGCATCGCCAAGCTTGCCTTCTACGCCAAGGAAAGTCCCATCCGGACACGGGACGATGTCTTCAATCTTGTATCTTCATAGTCCTGGAGTCCGGCTGAAGGTATAGTCCGGCTACCCGGACACCCCCTAATCCAGGACTCCCTCAGCGTGCGAATCCCAGGGTTGGTCAAGCCGCACTATGGATCGCGAGCGAGTTATGCCTCCGTCAGTACCCATGGGGTTTTGAGTGCGTAATTATGTACGTGCGGTACAAATGCCATTTCCTCATCGGGGCTAGGACGGAGGCCGAATTTACTAATTCAGCTCTTGACGAACCGAGCTGCCCTGTTGTAGTGTAGTCCGGACCTTCTTATCGATGTCCAGGGGCTCGGCGGCCGGATTATGGTGCCGCTTGAGAAGGCCGCTCTTTACTTCTGCTGCTAGGGCTGTGGTATGGTCCTCTTTGCAGATGGAACGTTCTGTGTTTCCATTTACTGTGATGACGCCGCGTGGACCGGGCATCTTGAGCTTGAGATAAGCATAATGTGGCACCGCGTTGAATCTAGCATACGTGGTTCATCCGAGCAGTGCGTGGTAGCCACTGCAGAAGGGGACGATATCGAAGATTAGCTCTTCGCTTCGCAAGTTATCCGGGGAACCGAAGACCACCTCCAGTGTGATCGAGCCCATACAACGGGCCTCTGTGCCTGGTATAACTCCTTTAAAGGTAGTTGTCGTGGGATTGATTCGTGAGGGATTAATGCCCATTTTGCGTACTGTATCCCTATAGAGCAGGTTGAGGCTGCTACCACCGTCCATTAGGACTCGTGTCATGTGAAATCCATCGATGATTGGGTCGAGTACCAATGCGGCCAAACCGTCGTGACAGATGCTAGTTGGATGATCACGACGATCAAAGGTGATCGGGAATGACGACCATGGGTTCAATTTTGGGGCGACTGGCTCTACCGCGTAAACATCCCTAAGTGCGTGCTTGCGCTCCCTTTTGGGGATGTGTGTAGCATATATCATGTTCACCATTTTGACTTGAGGCAGGAATTTCTTCTGCCCCCAGTGTTCGGCTATCGGGGTTCCTCGTGATCGTCCTTGCTCTGCGATTCCCCTTCCTTGTTTACCTTGCTGGCTTGCTTAAAGACCCGGCAATCTCTGTTAGTATGGTTGGCCGGTTTGTCTGGGGTGCAATGTATCTGGCACGGACGATCGAGTATGCGGTCCAAGCTAGATGGTCCTCCGCCGTTCCTTTTATAGGGCTTCTTTTGCTGGCCGGATTTGGAGCCGCTGAATCGGCGTGAACTGTGGTGTCATCGGTGTTATCGCCATTGCTTCGTTTGTGTCTGTTGCGCCGGAGCTTGCTGGTGCTATTTTTGGCCTCGGAGGGGCCTGCTTCGTTGGCTGTGTTTGTACTGTGAGCCAGCCAACTATCCTCTCCCGCGCAAAAGCGGGTCATAAGTGCCGTGAGGGCTGCCATGGACCTCGGGTTTTCTTGGCCGAGGTGGCTTTCGGTGTCAAAACCGGCGGATCTCGGGTAGGGGGTCCCGAACTGTGCGTCTAAGGCGGATGGTAATAGGAGGCAGGGGACATGATGTTTTACCCAGGTTCGGGCCCTCTTGATAGAGGTAAAACCCTACGTCCTACTTGATTGTTCTTGATGATACGAGTATTACAAGAGTAAATCTACCATGAGATCAGAGAGGCCAAACCCTAGAAGCTAGCCTATGGTATGATTGTATTTTGTCCTACGGACTAAAACCCTCCGGTTTATATTGACATCGGAGGAGGCTAGGGTTACACATGGTCGGTTACAAAGGAGGAGATATACATATCCGTATTACCTAGCTTGCCTTCCACGCCAAGTAGAGTCCCATCCGGACACGGGACGAAGTCTTCAATCTCGTATCTTCATAGTCCAACAGTCCGGCCATAGGATATAGTCTGGCTGTCCGGAGGCCCCCTAATGCAGGACTCCCTCAGTAGCCCCTGAACCAGGCTTCAATGACGATGAGTCCGGCGCGCAGTGTTGTCTTCGACATTGCAAGGCGGGTTCCTCCTCCGAATACACCATGGAAGAGTTTGAATGCAAGGACAATGTCCGACCCTGTAAAATAAGTTCCACATACCATTGTAGAGAGAATAATACTTCCATAAATCCAATATGCTGACATGTTTTGATAGCATGACATCATGCCACGGCCTGGTCATTATTTGAACCGTTTTCTTTAACCAGCCCCGCACATAACGCGAGGCGGTTCTTGACACGTCTTGTCAAAGCAGAGATCGTGTTCCCCTTATCACGGGATTCTCATCAATACAAACATGGGTAACCCAACCATTCCTGTGGGTATGACTCCTAGATCTTAGGTAAGTCTCAAACGGCCACGAGGGGGACGCCTGATATTCACCCTCTTTATAAAGGGACAGGGCTTTTTCTTTTTCCCCTCCCGCGCTCAATCGAATCCTTCCCCCACCTCGAGTTCTAACACCCAATGCTCAGGTCAGGCGCTTCGGACCTTCAATCATATACGGATCCAGCCTTCAAGGCCGGTGGATGCCTTCCTCCGTCACAGAGGAGGACATCAAGAAGTTGAGGGAGGCCAGATATCTGACCGCCGAAATCTCGCATAGGCTGCCCACCCGAGGGCAGGTGGTCCCTACTCCCGAACCCAATGAGAGCGTCGTGTTCGTCTCCCACTTCCTCCGAGGACTAGGCCTCGCTCTGGATCCCTTTGTTAGGGGTCTTATGTTCTATTACGGGCTGGATTTTCATGATCTGGCCCCGGATTCCCTTCTTCACATCTCGTCATTTATCATTGTATGTGAGGCCTTCCTCCACATTACCCCTCACTTCGGCCTGTGTCTCAAGACCTTAGATGTAAAGCCGAAGATGGTCGAGGGGCAGTACGCAGCGTGCGGAGGTGCTTTAATAAGCAAAATTGCCGATGCTCCATGGCCAAAGGGTTCCTTTCCAGAGGTGTCCGGATTGTGGCAGCGGGAGTGATTTTACATCACAACTCCCCGAAGTGCCAAATGGGTAACTGCCCCCGCCTTTCGCTCGCCCCCCCACCACAACTGATGTCATGGATCAGCAGGGGGCTGAGCTGGGGTCCAGCCAAGGACGTGCCAATACTGCAGAGCCGTATCCGAGATCTCTTCGAGGGAGATTTCAGTCTGGTTATAGTAATGCAAGTTATGCTGGTTTATCGAGTCCAGCCTTGCAAACTCTGACCCCTCCGTATGTGGGAATTCAACCCGGAAGGACCGCACGCTATTCAACATTTCCTCGGCATGACGCACGAGGAGATGTACAAATCGTTCTTCCGACCCCAAATAGAGTGTCCGGACACCACCGAGGACGTGGGCCTAAGCAGCAACCGCCCCGCTGCCCAAGTAAGTAATCCCATGACCGAACATACCGTCCTTTTATTTATCACGACATCATTCTGAAGAATCGCTCTTTGACCAGGACTGGATAACCAATGCGAAGCTGGTCCGGTGTTCGGATCCCCTTCCTGAGGGGTTGGACAATCCGGTGCTGGAAAAGATGCTCGAACTGGCACCTTGTCTAGTTCCCTCAAAGGAAGATGAAGTGGGTAATAAGGAGGGCGAAAGCGGGCCTCCATCGCTATCTATTCCAATCGAGGGAATGAGCGCCTCCGCGAGGGAGGATAACCAAGGGGAAGAATCTAACATTCTCTCTCCCTGGGGAAGGAAGAGGACTACCTCTGAAGATCCGGAAGCTAAGGTTTCCAAACGGGAGAAGAAGTCTCCGCCAGAGGGTCCTGCCTCGGAGGGTATTCTGGCCGCACAATGTCCGCGCGGGGATCAGCCCTCTACGGAGCTGTAAGTAATCAAAAAGTACTTAATAGTGAAGATATCCTATCTTACTTCCGAAGACAATAATCAATGCTTATAAATTGTAGTCCGGATCGCAGACCTTCTCGACAGAGTTCATCTTCAGGGGATCTTCTTCCGGAGATGATGGAGAGCGAAATACCTCCCTCGGACTCCCCAACTCAATAAGCGGGCGACCTTGAAGTGTCGTTGCAAAGGGTATCTCCAGATCCACTAGGGCCAGAGAATAACCCTTTGGCTGCCCGGCATCCCCAGTATCCGGTTCCTGAGGGGAGCGACAGGAAGGGTCTGTACAGTGTGCGGTCGGACGTGCTGAAGGATCTTCTGGGGCAAGCTGTCGTCTCGGAAGCGCATCGTACGCTAATGGGTATGGTGATTGAAAGGATTTCATCCGCTGAAAGCGGTTTGCACGAAGCTTTTATGAGTCTGCTGAAAGGCTTCGAGGTACGTGAAACAATGTATGCCTTTAATAGTACCGCATACGTTAGGTATGCCCATGCAGATAGTAGCCCCTGAGACTCTGGTTGTCGTCGGGAACGGCGGCAAACAGAGGATCATAGTCCCAGGTGATAACCAGATCGCCTTTATGTGCAGGTGGTTGAAGCTCCGGTGGTTAGCCGGACTGATGGTTTTGCTGAACTAAAGCGGCAACTGGATGCGGCAGATGCCGACATCGTGCTTGACAACAAGCGGCTTGATGAGGCACATGGTGAGTGATTTTTCTGGTGATCGTCATGTAATAAGAGCAGCATGATGCCAGTATCGTTAATATGTTGTGACTGCAGATGGAGCTGCCACCGCGGAGACCCTTCGGGCGGAGCTTGCCCGAGCCAAGGAGCAAGCAAGGAGTAGCAATGCGGCCGCTTTAAAGGCGGCCAAAGAGTTAAGGGCCGAACAGGCCGCGCATTGCGAGAGCAAGGAAAAAATAGCCAAGATGGTTGTAGAGTTAAAAGATGCTGCTGACCGTTACCGACTTCTTGAAGAAGAAGACCGGGCGAAGGCGACGGACCTGGAGAAGGCCCGGGTGGCCACCAAGGAAGCCCGCTCCAAAATTAGAGAGACGAAGGAGGAGCTGAATTAGGCTGCAGATATCATGTCTAGGAAGCCCTTCTTGTTGCGGACTAAGTTCGGAGATCCGAAATATGCTCCTCTGGACCGGCTATGGAGTTCTGCGGACGCGTACATGGATTTGGCTGCAAGTGCTGCTGACGCAGCCAAGTACTTCAAGGATCAGAAAGGTCCCAAAGTGGAAAAGCTGTTCTGGTCACAGTTTCACGCTCCAGTCCGTCCGCTGCTGCTGAATGAGCGATTGACCGGTTGGGCCGAGCTCTATAGGTTGTCCGGCCTTGCCATGAGGTCCGTTGTGGATCACCTGTGGCTGGGAGGGCCAAGGCCGGGTAGCTACTTTAGCTTAGCGCAACAATTCCTCGAAGCTGTGCCACACATCGATGCTGTAAAGAGATCAGCGTGCATAGAAGGTGCACGGATGGCCCTTGCCCGTGTCAAAACATACTGGGCGGAGATGGAGGCCACCACTGTTGCGGCATAGGGTTCGGCTATAGGACGAGTTGCTGCCGAGCACTACTTTGAAGAAGTCCTTGAAGGTGCTCGTTTGATAGAGGCTCAGTGCTCGAAGAATATTATTTTCCAGTGACATGTAGTCCCATTGTACAAACAATGTTTCTCTGAATTAATCAAGGCTGTATTTATACTTTTGCCCGAAAGTACTATGATGCCTCCTATGCGGCCGTTTATGTATATATGTATATAACCTGAAAGTTTGCAGTTGTCGGCTTCCGCCCCCACGCATATAATGCGGGGGTGTTCGCAAAAGATACATATCCACACTTGATCCAACGTCTTGGTCCGTTAAGGAGGTGATAGCATAGCGAACGAGGCAATCAGACTATATTGCTTTAACACTTTCACTTAGCCATAGGAGTTTGACAGCGGGGCTACTACATAGCCCCTGATACTTCTGCGCTCGTCCGAATACGGTGCGCGTACGTACGTGACCGGAAAATGGCCCTTCGTTAATGCAGAGGAATCCCGAAGATTCCGATTAGTCATCGAGTGGTTGACCAGTCTCTCGCTATATCATGACAGTCAGTTTTTGGCTTTCTCTACTGAGGTGCTCATCCGGATGAACCAGGGCACAATCGCAGTAGTTCTCCCAGTGCTACCTTAGCCAATATAACGGAACGTAAGGTACCAAAATGTGAGAGCCAGGCAAACCCAACATTTGACCAAAGACATGATTTGGAGCTGATGCATATAGGGCCAAACTCGCGACGCCGAACACTCCCTAAGGTGTTTGGTCTTTATAACATATACCGGGCTAAACAATGCCCTTTATAAGAAACCCCATGTGTCTGGGTACGTGCAAAATCCTGGCGTGGCCACATGCCAATAACGCCGGCATCCTTCTCGGTTGTGTGGAGTATCCGGAGGATGTGAGCAACAAGAGACAGTAAAAAAGGTTTACACAGGGCCTTAATCTAAAAAGAAACCTTTGGGCGGGTCCCTGCTGCACGTCTGCGCCTGTGTCTCCGTTGTGCCGTGTCCTGGACGGGTGTAGCACGATTGTAACCTGCAAAAAGAAAGAACTTAGGTGAAAGTTGCCGTGCCAAAAAGGAGAATGAGTTATCAGAATTCCAGAGAAGCCTAGTTGAGCTGGGCTGGCCCTGATTACACGTGGGAAGCCCCTGGTATCGTGTTATGAGGGTTCGAAAACCAATCTCATGCATGTATGATGGAACACCGGACTCGTCTAACCGTGTCCTTGGTCTTGACGACCTGCCATTTTTTTCTGGTTTGGTGAGGCCGTCTAGTGTGCGGCTGTTAAAGCCGCCGCGTCCTCTTTCGTACGTGAAGAACGGTTGGTATTTCCGCTGACTATAATGACGCCTCGTGGATTGGGAATCTTGAGCTTGAGAAAAGCATAATGCGGTATTGCGTTAAAACGAGCGAAAGCCGCCCTTCCGAGTAGTGCTTGAAAATCACTTCGAAATGGAGCGATGTGAAAAGTTAACGTTTCACTTCGGAAGTTATTGGGAGAACCGAATACCACCTCTAGTAGTAGGGAGCCCGTGCAGTGGGCCTCTTGGCCTGGTATTACTCCCTTGAAGGTAGTATTACTGCGGCTTATTTGTGTCTGGTCTATCCCCATTTTGCGGACTGTATGATGATATATCAGATTTAGATCACTGCCGCCGTCCATTAGGACCCTTGTGAAATGGTACCCGTTTATTATTTGGTCTAACACCAAGGTCGTCAGTCCTTCACGCCGGATATTTTTACTGTGATCCCTACGATCAAAAGTGATCGGGCAGGCCAACCAGGGGTTGAGCCTAGGGGTGACGGGCTTTATGGCGCGTGTGCGTCGGGGTGCGTGATTGCTTCTCCCCTTTGTCACCTGGATCATGTTTACTATTTTAACCTCTGGTGGGAACTTTTTCTGTCCTCCGGCACTTTGCTGGCGAGGTTCATCCTCATCTTCGCTTGGTGTTTCTTCCCCTTTGTGTTCGGCGTTTAGCTTACCGGCCTGCTTGAAGACCCAACATTCTCTGTGGGTATGATTTGCAGGTTTGTCTGGGGTGCCGTGAATCTGACAGAGTTTGTCAAGAATTTTGTTTAGGCCAGCCGTCCTTCTCTGCTGCCTTTGAAAGGCTTTTTCCGCTGACCTGGTCGAGAGCCCCTGAATCCGGCGTTTACCGCCGTGTTATCTGGGCTACCTTCTTTATTTCTATGCTTGTTTTTGTTGCGTCGTGGTTTACCATTGCCATCCCTGACTTCGGTTGTGCTTGGGTCGCTGGTGCTGCTACGGGCCAACCAGCTGTCCTCACCCGCACAAAAGCGGGTCATGAGGCTTGTTAAGGCTGCCATTGTTCTTGGTTTTTCTTGACCGAGGTGTCTGGCGAGCCATTCGTCTCAGACGCTGTGTTTGAAAGCTGCTAAGGCTTCGGAGTCCGGATAGTCGACAATTTGGTTCTTCTTAGTGAGGAACCTGTTCCAAAGCTTTCGGGCGGACTCTCCGGACTGTTGGATTATATGACTTAAATCGTCTGCATCCGGAGGTCGGACATAAGTCCCTTGAAAATTGGCCCGGAAAGCGTCCTTGAGCTCCTCCCAACTTCCAATTGAGTTTCTGGGGAGGCTTTTCAGCCAGTGCCTAGCTGGCCCTTTAAGCTTGAGGGGCAAGTATTTAATGGCATGGAGATCGTCTCCACGAGCCATATGGATGTGGAGGATGAAGTCCTCTATCCAGACTCCAGGGTCTGTGGTTTCGTCGTACACCTCTATGTTCACTAGCTTGAATGCCTCTAGGAATTCATGCTACAGCACCTCATCAGTGAAACATAAGGGGTGTGCGGCACCCCTCTATTGGGATGCGCCACGGTGTTCGTATGGTTGTAGTATTCGGTGTTCGTTGTGTACCATAGCGCGCTTCCTAGATCCGTAGATAGATCTGGTCGCGCTGGATTTTTGACGCAAGTTCTCACGTACACCGTGTGTTGACTTATGCGTGACTTTGTTAGCCGCTCTATCGCATTCACAGGGTGGTGGATCCGGCCGGTTGGCCGTATCGCTTTTCGGCTGTATGGGCTCTAAGGCCTCATCGTCGAATTTCGGTAATAGCTTGCGCTTTGGGTAGCTTTTTGGATGGTAACTTCCACCATACTTTGTTACTTTGTTCCACTTGCTATTGAGCGTATCTTGTGCTACCTTGAGCCTTTGCTTCTGTTTCTTCAGGCTTCTCGCTGTGGCAGTGAGCCTTCTACGGAGGTTTTCTTGCTCCAAGATTGTTTCCGGGATGATGGGTGCATCTTCGTCCGGACTGCTTTCTTCCCTAGATGGGGACTGATGAGGCTTATCTTTGGCGTCATCGTGTTCGGATGTCGGATCCGCACTATGTGTGCAATTTGCATCTTGATCGTTTTCTACTACCGGGGTGGTGCAGTTGTCGTCTCTTCCAGAGTCGCGTGGACTATTATTATCGCTGTTCTTGCTATGGCGGGGCTTAGAGCGGCGCCGCTGACGTCGGCTCTTGGGTTGCTTCTTGGAGGGGTCATCCTCCGTCTTCTCATCGCCATTGGCTTCTTTGGGGGTGTCCACCATGTTTAAGTCATGTGATGAAGTAGCGGTCCAGCGCCCTGTGGGCGGTGGTTCTGGTTCGTCTCCTGCATCGTCGTCCATACCGTCTATGTCTTCGGAGCCGAAGTCGAGCATGTCGGTTAAGTCGTCGACAGTGGCTACTAAGTGGGTGGTGGGTGGGCAGCGAATTTCTTCGTCGTCCGCATCCCATTCTAGCCGGACGTAGTTCGGCCAAGGTTCTCCCGACAGGGAGAGAGACCTTAATGAATTTAGCACATCCCCGAAGGGTGAGTGCTCAAAGATGTCCGCGGAGGTGAACTCCATGATCGGTGCCTAGTCGGACTCCATGGACACGGATATGAGCGGCTCGGAGTTCGTGGCCGTAGATGAATCCAGTGGTTTGGCGGCACGACTCTCGTAAGGGGTGAAGTCAGTATCCGGCTCTATCGCCACTGAGAGTGCGGCCTCCATGGCAGGGTCCATCCCTCCGCTCTTGGATGGCGCGACTTTCTCCGGATTGATGGACGGAGTAGATGCGGATGCGATCTCCCAAGTATTGTCCGACGGCATGGTTACGTCATGCTCATCAAGACTGTATGACACGTCCGACATGGGCTCGAATCCGTCAAAGATCGGGTCTCCGTGGATGTCGGCTGTGTAGTTCAAGTTTCCAAATCTGACCTAATGGCCAGGGGCGTAGCTCTTATTCTGCTCCAGATGGCCAAGCGAATTGGCCCGCAGTGCAAAGCCGCCGAATATGAAGATCTGTCCGGGGAGGAAAGCCTCACCCTGGACCGCATCGCTAGCGATGATCGAAGGAGCCATCGAGCCTTATGGTGACGACATAGTGGAACTCTCAATGAAAGCACCAATGTCGGTGTCAAAACCGGCGGATCTCGGGTAGGGGGTCCCGACTGTGCGTCTAAGGCGGATGGTAATAGGAGGCAGGGGACACGATGTTTTACCCAGGTTCGGGCCCTCTTGATAGAGGTAAAGCCCTACGTCCTGCTTGATTGTTCTTGATGATACGAGTATTACAAGAGTAGATCTACCACGAGATCAGAGAGGCTAAACCCTAGAAGCTAGCCTATGGTATGATTGTATGTTGTCCTACGGACTAAAACCCTAAGGTTTATATAGACACCGGAGGAGGCTAGGGTTACACAAGGTCGGTTACAAAGGAGGAGATATACATATCCGTATTGCCTAGCTTGCCTTCCACGCCAAGTAGAGTTCCATCCGGACACGGGACAAAGTCTTCAATCTCGTATCTTCATAGTCCAACAGTCCGGCCAAAGGATATAGTCCGGCTGTCCGGAGGCCCCCTAATCCAGGACTCCCTCAGTGGCGATCTAGCCATTCATCACAGATGCTGTGTTTAAAGGCCACTAGGGCTTCGGCATCCGGACAGTCAACGATCTAGTTCTTTTTGGTTAGGAACCTAGTCCAGAATTTTCTGGCTGATTCTCCAGGTTGTTGAACTATGTGGCTTAGGTCATCGGAATCGGGTGGCCGTACATATGTACCTTGGAAGTTGTCAAGGAAGGCTTCTTCCAAGTCCTCCCAGCTGCTGATGGAATTTTCAGGCAGGCTTTCAGCCAATGTCTAGCTGGTCCTTTGAGCTTTAATGGGAGGTATTTGATAGCATGGAGGTCATCTCCTTGGGCCATGTGGATGTGGAGAATAAAATCTTCGATCCACACTGTGGGATCGGTTGTTCCGTCATATGATTCCATATTGACGGGCTTGAACCCCTCGGGGAATTCGTGATCTAGCACCTCATCTGTGAAACAGAGAGGGTGTGCGGCACCTCTATAGCGGGCTGCGTGACGGCGCACCTCCGATGAAGTCCGTCTGCGGTTATTGGCCCGGGTGTAATTAAGTTTGTCACATCCGAGTAGGTGTCTGTCCTCCCGAGTGGGGAAGTGTCCTCGCGATCCATAAATTGATCTGACGTGTCCTGCTCTACTGTCCCTGTTTTTGCGAGGCGGTGGGGCCGCTTGTTGTTCAGCCTGAGTTGCCGTTTTATCCCGACCACGGGGTGGTCGATCTGCCGCACTATCCTGACCGCATGGTGGTCGTTCCGCATTACGCGGGGGAAGTATGGGATTTGGTGCCTCCTCATCGAACTGAGGTAGGAGTCTGCGCTTTGGGTAACTCTTGGCTGGGCGCTTGAGGCCGTTTTCTTCGGCTGCCAGGACATCGGTCCATTTGTCAATGAGTAGGTCTTGATCGATTTGGAGCTGCTGCTGCTTTTTCTTTAGGCTTCTTGCAGTAGCTATTAGCTGGCGCTTGAAGTGCTCCTGCTCTAGGGGTGCCTCAGGCACGTTGAAATCCTCGCTTCCGAGGCTCTCCTCATCCTCGGAGGGTGGACGATAACTATCGTTATCTGGGTCGCTCGGCATGTCCTGTTTATCATGGTTGGCTTGCTCATTGTCCTGTTCCTCATGTTCGGATGCTGCTCCAACAGGTTCTTCGTTGTTTTCAGCGTCGTCCGGAGTGCTATTTTCTTCGGTGTCGGTGTTGCCATCTTTTGAGCGGCGTGGCTTAGAGCGGCGTTTAGGGCGCCGGCGCTTGGACTGTGTCTCAGAAGGTTCATTCACATCTAGGTCTTCTTTGTCATCACCGCAAGATTCTTTAGGTGTATCAACCATGTATACATCGTATGAAGAGGTGGCCGTCCAACGTCCAGTAAACGGCGGGTCTTGGCCTTGCTCCATGTCGGCATCGTCGTGCATACCATCGATGTCTTCGGAGCCGTAATCAAGCATGTCGGTTAAGTTATCGACAGTGTCTATGAAGTGGGTGGCGGGTGGGAAGCGAAATTTCCCATCATAAGCCTCTGGCTCGAACCGAATATAGTTCAGCTGTGAGTCCTTCTCCAAGGACAAGTTCTTTAAAGAGTTTAGCACATCACCCAAAGTTGAGTGCTGAAAGATGTCTGCGGTGCTAAATTCGAGAATCGATAATCGATCCAGCTCGGTTTCCGCAGGCGTACCCGGTCCGGGACTTATAGCCGGAGACGAATCCGGAGTTCCATTGACGCAAATATTGCGAGGTGCCAGGTCCGTGTGTGGCTCCAATGCCATAGACTCTGTGGCCTTGGATGGCACGATCTGCTCCGGTTCTAAGGCCGTTGCAGCAATAGGGACCATCTCCTGGATGTGATCCGATGACAGATTTAAGTCATGTTCATCGGGGTGAGGGGGAGCGATCACTGCGGTCTCAAATCCATTGAAGATCAAGTCTCCACGGATATCCGCGATGTAGTTCAAGCTTCCAAATCTGACCTGGTGGCTAGGGGCGTAGCTATCGATCTGCTCCAGATGGCCAAGCAAGTTGCCCTGCAGTACGAAGCCGCCGAACACAAAAATCTATTCGGGGAGGAAGGTTTCTCCTTGGACAACGTCACTATAGACGATTGAAGGGGACATCGAACCTTTCGTTGACGGCACAGTGGAACTCTCAATGAAAGCACCAATGTCGGTCTCAAAACCGGCGGATCTCGGGTAGGGGGTCCCGAACTGTGCGTCTAGGATCGATGGTAACAGGAGACGGGGGACACGATGTTTACCCAGGTTCGGGCCCTCTCTATTGAGGTAATACCCTATGTCCTGCTTGATTGATCTTGATGAATGAGTGTTACAAGAGTTGATCTACCATGAGATCATAATGGCTAAACCCTAGAAGACTAGCCTGTATGACTATGGTAATGAATATATCCTTTCTGGACTAACCCCTCCGATTTATATAGACACCGGGGGGATCTAGGGTTTACATAGAGTCGGTTACATAAGAAGGAATCTTCATAATCGGTTGCCGAGCTTGCCTTCCACGCCAAGGAGAGTCCAATCTGGACACATGTACAATTTTCAGCCTTCATGTCTTCACAGCCCATCAGTCTGGCCCATGGATAACAGGCCGGACGCCCGAGGACCCCTTAGTCCAGGACTCCCTCACCCGCTCCGGCAAGTCGTCCCCAAGCCCGCTGCCATTCCCTATGGATACCCTGTGAGGCCCCCTCCTCTGTTCCCCTTCTCCCTTTCTTCTAGACACCGTAGGCCGCCGCACATCGTCTTGCCCGGGGATGCATTCGCCGTGCTTCCGGCCATGTCCCGCACATGCCCGCGACCTCTTTGTCTCGCGCAACTGTGCCCCAGCACGCGCGCGTCCAGCCGCCATGCTCCGCTCTCATGCTGCTGCTGCTGCTGCTTGCATCCCTACAGGCTATTGCAATTCCCCTGCGTCCACCGCCCGTCGCTGCCTAGCTCGCCAGCGACCTGCTCCTTTGCTCCCGCGCTTGCGCCTCGCCCTGCGCCTCCCCACCGCTCCTCGGTCTCCCGTCGGCTGAGCCGCGACTACCGCCTCCGCCCGCCGCTGCATTGCTGCCTGCCGCCGTCCGCAAACGCGCCGCACTCAACGGCGGCCGCCCGTGCCCACATGCCTCCTCCGCCCACGCTCGCCTCCCCCGCCGCTCGCCCGCTGCGTGCCGCTGCCAGCCGCGCGCCCCGCGCCCCGCCCCACTGCTCTGCGCCGCCCTGGTCGCGCCCCCTCCGGCCCCAGCCGGCGCCCCGACGGCCTCCGCGCCGGCCCACGCTCGTCTCGCGTCGCCGTGCCCGCAGCCACCTGCTGGGTTCGCCCGCCCCGTGCGCCCCTTTTGGGCTGGGCGTTAGCGCCCGCTAACCGCGCCTGTTAAGGCCCCCTAGGGGCCTATGACAAAGGGGCCCCGCCCATTGAACGTTTTTAAAAAAAGAATTAAATAAACAAATAAATAAGTATTAATTTAATTAATTAATTAATTAAAGAATTAATTAAGTTAATTAATCATAATTAGATTAATCTAATCACTAATTAACCTAATTAACTCTTAGTTAATTAATCATTCAATGACAGTGGGACCCACATGTCAGTTTGACTTAGTCAACTGGCTGTTTGACTGCTGACGTCATGATGACGTTAGCAAGCACTATTCTGGATAATGTTGAATTAAAATAATTAAATAAATGCTAAAAATGATTTAAATCTTTTAAAATTAATATAAAATAAACCGTAGCTGGGATGTGAAAACTTTGTACATGAAAGTTGCTTAGAACGATGAGACGAATCCGAATACGCAACCTGTTCATCCGCAAGACATCCCTAGCATAGCGAACACACAACTTTCCCCCTCCAATTCATTTGTCCGAAAACGCGAAACACTGGGGATATTTTCCCGGATGTTCCCCCCTTCACCGGTATCACCTCATACCGCGTTAGGGCACACCTAGCACCATTACTTGGCATGTCATGCATCGATATGCATATGTTTGCATTGTATTCATTGTTTCTTCCCCCTCTTCTCGCCGGTAGACTACGAGACTGACGCCGCTGCTGGTGCCTCGGTCGACTACGTTGTTGACGACCCCTACTTGCCAGAGCAACCAGGCAAGCCCCCCTTGATCACCAGATATCGCCTATTCTTCTCTCTACTGCTTGCATTAGAGTAGTGTAGCATGTTACTGCTTTCCGTTAATCCTATCCTGATGCATAGCCTGTCATTGTTGCTACAGTTATTGATACCTTACCTGCAATCCTAATTGCTTAGTATAGGATGCTAGTTTATCATCAGTGGCCCTACATTCTTGTCTGTCTGCTATGCTATACTATCAGGTCGTGATCACTCGGGAGGTGATCACGGGTATATACTTATACATAATATATGATACTTGTGGTGACTAAAGATGGGTCGGCTCGAAGAGTACCCGCGAGTGATTCATGAATTGGGTACGAAAGGACATTTGTCCCGATGGCCCTCTGAGTGGATATTTGTGGCGGAGCGACAGGGTAGGTTGAGACCACCTCGGAGAGAGGTGGGCCTGGCCCTGGTCGGCGTCCGCGGTTATTTCAAAATAACACGCTTAATGAGTCTTGGTATTTGATCTAAGTCTGGCCACTGGCCTATACGCACTAACCAGCTACGCGGGAACATTTATGGGCACTCAACGTCGTGGTATCAGCCAAAGCCTTCATGACGTCAGCGACTGAGCGGCGCGCGCCGGATTGGACCGTAAGCCTGCTCTTGTATTAAGGGGGCTAGGTCTGCGCCATAGGATTTAGACCGGCATGCTGACCTCTCTGTTGTGCCTAGGTAGGGCTGTGACGTGTTGATCTTCCGAGGCCGGGCATGACCCAGGAAAGTGTGTCCGACCAAAGGGGATCGAGCATGTTGGGAAATGTGGTGCACCCCTACAGGGAAGTTTATCTATTCTAATAGCCGTGTCCCTCGGTAAAAGGATGACCTGGAGTTGTACCTTGACCTTATGACAACTATAACCGGATACTTAATAAAATACACCCTTTGAAGTGCCAGATACAAACCGGTGATCTCTCTCCCACAGGGCGACGAGGGGAGGATCGCCGGGTAGGATTATGCTATGCGATGATACTTGGTGAACTTACCATCTACTCTCTTCTTCTGCTGCAAGATGGAGGTTGCCAGAAGCGTAGTCTTCGATAGGCCTAGATACCCCTCTCTTACTCTGGCCTTCTGCAGTTTAGTCCACATATATTACCCCTTTCATTTGATACATTGCATATGTAGTGTAGCTCCTTGCTTGCGAGTACTTTGAATGAGTACTCACGGTTGCTTTGCTCCCCCTTTTCCCTTTTTCTATACCCGATTGTTCCGACCAGACGATGGAGTCTAGGAGCCAGATGCCACCATCGACGACGACTCCTACTACACTGGAGGTGCCTACTACTACGTGCAGGCCGCCGCCGACGACCAGGAGTAGTTTAGGAGGATCCCAGGCAGGAGGCCTGCGCCTCTTTGGATCTGTATCTCAGTTTGTGCTAGCCATCTTATCGCAACTTCTTTAACTTATGTTTGTACTCAGATATTGTTGCTCCCGCTGACTCGTCTATGATCGAGCTCTTGTATTCGAGCCCTCGAGGCCCCTGGCTTGTAATATGATGCTTGTATGACTTATTTTATTTGTTGAGTTGTGTTGTGATATCTTCCTGTGAGTCCCCGATCTTGATCGTACACGTTTGCGTGTATGATTAGTGTACGGTCAAATCAGGGGCGTCACATAGACGCGCACGCTCTTCCTCTTCATGTTGGCGTTGTCGTTGCCATTCTCGTGCTTGCGCAAAGGTAGCTTGGTTTTGACGATGTCGTTGTTCTTGCAAGTTGTTGTTGTGTAGAGGGTTGCGGTTGGCTTGATGATCTTGGCATGCGGCATCACAAAGAGTATTTGATGTCGGTGTACTTGATCCGGAGATGGTGTAGTAGGAGTGTCGACTTGAGCGGCGCCATCTTGATGAGGACGAAGTGGAAGAAGAGAGGTTGAGCAACAAAGCACGAATCTCGTCCATTCTTGCATCGTTCTCTTGCTTGTGGTTGTCGAGCTTGTGGTCGAAGTAATCCCTTGTCCGTTGCTCGGAGAGTCGCAAGTCGGTGGCGAGGTTGTCGATGTGTTCACTCACTGCTTGTTGCTATTGATGCAAAGCACGTTGTGCACCAAAGAGGTGGCTCTTTGTGACGTAGGAGTTCATGTCGTCGTCTTGCTCGATGAAGAGTGGGTTGGTAGAAGTACTTGGCCTGTCCATCATTCCAAACAAATATGTGAGTGGGAGAAAGAGAAGAATGTATACCAAATGTACCTTGACCGATGTTGAAGGTGGATGAAAGATCACTCCAATGTGGAACAAGGAAATAGCACAATTGCTACCAATTCTTATCGGTTTCTCACACCTACACAAGTAAAAGCTTATGGTGGAGCTTGGTTAGGATGGTGGCACAAAATTTGATGCAATTGTTAGTGAGCTTCAATAATGTTGGAAAAGATTCGCAAATTTGCAATGCAACAAGTAGACCAAGCAAAATATGGTACACGGAAACACACATGCAAAGAGATGAAATGGGGTCGTGCAACCAAGGATGAGCCAAAATGTGGAATCCACGAAAATGCTCTTGTTGCACAACACTAGAGAGACGCTAGCACGATTGCACAATAGGCGGATACGAAGACATGTGCACAACCTACTAAGCTAAAATGCAATGACTTCTATCCCAAGTATGCTCTATGTATGGTGTTTTGATGATATGATCCAAGATGATCTAGTATGACAATCTTAATGTTGTATGATGCTATGGTTCTTGTTTAAAAGCTCTTTGCTTATCTTTCCCTTTTGCTTAAAAGCTTGTTTGGCTCTTTTTGTTTGAGCTCTTTTCTCATGCAATGCTTCACGAACCAAGATAGCAATTGTGTATGAGATGACAACCTTGTGACACAAGAGATGATACCAAGATATGCACCAATGATATATGTATGCTATGGGAAGTATGATCACTAATGTGCACAAGTCACTTTGCCAACAATACTCAAAGGCTAGTCTCGATGGGTAAGATACACAAAATTGGGCTATGATGTCTATCAATGTAATGGCAAGAATGATGTATCACTATACCAAGATGAGTTTACCGTTCTTTGGTTCCTCGTCCGTAAGCAAGAACGGATGACGGTGACCAAATGGAGAAGTGGTTGTTGTTGATGACGCGTCTGTGGCGAAGATGAGCGACGGCGATGTTGATGTCGAACCGTACCTAAATAGCCAAAACACAATAGGACACGGAACCGCAACTCAAATTCTCAAAACAAAACATGACAAAATTGTCAGAGTTGGTAGTGGTAAGCGATGGTGGTGTATGTGGTATATGGTGGTGCTATGCGAAAGTGGTGGTGGTATGTGGAAGTGTATGTGGGCACTGGGACAAAATTTGGTGAAATTTGGACAGAAAACGGGGCGGTGGAATGGAAGTGATGCTGCCAGGGGCCGGATGTACGGGCTTGATGGCCGGATGTCCGGGCTATCAGGTCGATGTCCGGGCTCTGGATCCGTGGACGAACTCGATGAACTTCACATGGAGAGGTCAAATCTGGGGCAAAATTCAGGGGATTTTGTGGATGGAAATTGGGGAAAAGATGATGGAAAGCTAGATCTACCTGCGACACATGAAATCCGCGGATCAAATCCAACAAAACTTCACCACACCAACAAATCACAAAAAAATTGGGGGCTATTTTTGTGGAGAATTTTCGAATTAGGGACAAAATCAACAAAACAAGGCTAGAAAACACAACGGGGAGGCTCCGAAATCGTGATCAATGTGGCTCTAGATACCAAGATGATGTAGGGTGGAACCCTAGATGGCCGATCTTTCACGAAAGGAGCGGATCCCGCGAAGAACACGAAGAACACGAGGGGAAACACGAGAGAATCACTCAAACTAACAAGAACGATCACACATATGCTAGATCCATGAACACAAAGGAAGATACACGATCAACAAGGGATGATACAAAGGGTAACCGGTTCTTCTCCGTGAGGAGGTCTTGATGGGGCCACCCAAAAGGGGGTCTTGAACACAAGGTGGATCTTCTCCATAGAGGGGTCGCGGTCTCTCTCAAGGAGTAGATCCGATATGGATGAGCGAGGCTCTATCTCTCAAATGAGCTATCACAACGCTAACCCTAAAACGTAGGTAGGAGAAGAGTATATATAGTCTAGGTGGGCGAAGGGGTACATGGGCCTCGGGCCCTTACACTGTGCGCAGACAGGGGAGGCCGGACGTCCGGGCGTTGGGCCAGATGTCCGGGCTGGAGCGGCTGGATGTCCGGGCTGGAGAGGCTAGCCTTGTTGCTCTTGGTTTCGGTGGTGTACGGATATCCGGGCTGGAGGCCGGATTTCCGGGAGCTCGGGAAGGGCCGGATGTCTGGGCTGGCGGGGCCGGATGTCCGGGGCCTGCAGATGTTTGGCGGCTATGCAGCTGTGGTGGATGATGCTCCAGGGGCCGGATGTCCGGGGTCGTGGCCGGATGTCCGAGGCCTGGGAGGTGTTCTTGACTCCTTCCGGTGGTTCTATTCATACGTGAACTTGGGGACTTGTACGTCTTCACGTGCATCTTCGGGAGGGTCCTCTTAATACCTAATCATGCACAATATCTCGGACTTAGGTAGTAGCCATGTCTCGAGTGGATCATATGTGATATCACTAAGGAAAGAAGTCACCTCGTTCTCGAGAGCTCTAGCTCGTGCTCATGTCATGGGTCCTCTTGGCACTTGATGAGACGATGGTAGGCCCATGGTGATGACCATAGGATGCTCCGCATCACTGGTCCCCCCGTCATGGGCCACTGGTCGGCCACACCCACCTACAACATTTACATGGTGGACACCCTAAAGGATGGCAACGAACTCCTGAGCAGGACCGGGGCAAGCCCAGAGATGAGCCTCCCAAACTCCGAAAATAGTGCCATCAATCAAAACCACTTTGAAGCCACGCAAGCAACGCAGACTTGGCGGAGAACAACACCGTAAATAATACAGATGACCTCGTCGGGGACGCAGCCAACAAGCATCATCAGGATGACCCCGTAGGGCAAGAGGACCTGCTCAATCCGGAAAGCCACGAAGACTCCGAGGACAGAAACTACCTCCCACTCTCTAAAGAGGAGGCCGGCCTTGGGGAAGACGATTTCATCGTTCCCAAAGACCCTCTAGAGCAGGAATGGTTCAAACGAAGGCTTTTAGCCACCGCCCACAGCCTAAAGAAACAAAAAGCAAAATCAAGGCTGAACAGGACACGCTCAACGACCGTTGGAGCAAAGTCCTAGCTGCCGAAGAGGACTACGGCCACGATCAACCAACTAGGAGTTATCCTAAACGAAGGCTATTGCCCCAGTTCGATGACGAGGTTATAGAGCCAACATGCCCGACGTATACAAACACCGAACAGCTAGACCGACCCCCTAGAGGGCGAGGCAGGGAAGTTTACGAGGCTAAACACCAAGCTGCCCCACCTCGCCATCATGACAAGGATCAAGTGCGGCCCGCCTATGAGTACGACCTCCGCCATGACCTAGATGCTCGTGGAGGCTGTACCAGGTCCATCTATGGACCTAGAGAGGACCTGCCCACATACCGGGAAGGATACTATGACCGTGGTAAACCAAAACGATATAATCCGGGAGCAACATCATATTCGGAGGGCCGAAGACCTCCGACGCGACATAGCCCGAGTTCGAGGCACCGCACACCCCTTGTGCTTCACCGAGAGGGTAATTGAAGGAAATATGCCCTAGAGGCAATAATAAAGTTGCTATTTATATTTCCTTATATCATGATAAATGTTTATTATTCATGCTAGAATTGTATTAACTGGAAACTTAGTACATGTGTGAATACATAGACAAACAGAGTGTCACTAGTATGCCTCTACCTGACTAGCTCGTTGATCAAAGATGGTTAAGTTACCTAGCCATGGATAAAAAGTTGTCATTTGATGAACGGGATCACATCATTAGAGAATGATGTGATTGACTTGACCTATCCGTTAGCTTAGCACTTTGATCGTTTAGTTTACTTCTATTCCTTTCTCCATAACTTATACATGTTCCTATGACTATGAGATTATGCAACTCCCAAATACCGGAGGAACACTTAGTGTGCTATCAAACGTCACATCATAACTGGGTGACAATAAAGATGCTCTACAGGTGTCTCCGATGGTGTTTGTTGAGTTGGCATAGATCGAGATTAGGATTTGTCACTCTGTGTATCGAAGAGGTATCTCTGGGCCCTCTCAGTAATGCACATCACTATAAGCCTTGCAAGCAATGTGACTAATGAGTTAGGTATAGGATGTTGCATTATGGAACGAGTAAAGAGACTTGCCAGTAATGAGATTGAACTAGTTATTGAGATACCGACGATCGAATCTCGGGCAAGTAACATACCGATGACAAAGGGAACAACGTATGTTGTTATGCAGTTTGGTCGATAAAGATCTTCGTAGAATATGTAGGAACCAATATGAGCATCCAGGTTTCGCTATTGGTTATTGACCAGAGATGAGTCTCGGTCATGTATACATAGTTCTCAAACCCATAAGGTCCGCACGCTTAACGTTCGGTGACGATCGGTATTATGAGTTTATGTGTGCTACCCCTTGAGCACTGCGTTGGTTTTTCCCGAAGAGGAAGGGATGATGCAGCAAAGTAGCGTAAGTATTTCCCTCAGTTTTTGAGAACCAAGGTATCAATCGAGTAGGAGGCTACGCGCGAGTCCCTCGCACCTGCACAAAACAAATAAATCCTCGCAACCAACGCAAATAGGGGTTGTCAATCCCTATAAGGCCACTTACGAGAATGAGATCTGATAGATATGATAAGATAATATTTTTGGTATTTTTATGATAAAGATGCAAAGTAAAATAAAGGCAAAGTAAATAGCAAAGGAAATAACTAAGTAGTAGGAGATCAATATGATAAAGATAGACCCGTGGGCCATAGGTTTCACTAGTGGCTTCTCTCGAGAGCATAAGTATTCTACGGTTGGTGAACAAATTACTGTTGAGCAATTGGCAGAATTGAGCATAGTTATGAGAATATCTAGGTATGATCATGTATATAGGCATCACGCCCGAGACAACTAGACCGACTCCTGCCTGCATCTACTACTATTACTCCACTCATCGACCGCTATCTAGCATGCATCTAGAGTATTAAGTTAAAAACAGAGTAACGCCTTAAGCATGATGACATGATGTAGAGGGATAGACTCATGCAATATGAAGAAAACCCCATCTTGTTATCCTCGATGGCAAAAATACAATACGTGCCTTGCTGCCCCTACTATCACTGGGAAAGGACACCGCAAGATTGAACCCAAAGCTAAGCACTTCTCCCATTGCAAGAAAAATCAATCTAGTAGGCCAAACCAAACTGATAATTCGAAGAGACTTGCAAAGATAACCAATCATACATAAAAGAATTCAGAGAAGATTCAAATATTATTCATAGATAGACTTGATCATAAACCCACAATTCATCAATCTCAACAGACACATCGCAAAAAGAAGATTACATCGAATAGTTCTCCATAAGAGAGGGGGAGAACATTGTATTGAGATCCAAAAAGAGAGAAGAAGCCATCAATCTACTAACTATGGACCCGTAGGTCTGAGTTAAACTACTCACACTTCATCGGAGAGGCTATGGTGTTGATGTAGAAGCCCTCCGTGATTGATGCCCCCTCCGGCGGAGCTCCGGAACAGGCCCCAAGATGGGATCTCGTGGATACAGAAAGTTACGGCGGTGGAATTAGGGTTTTGGCTCCGTATCTGATCGTTTGGGGGTATGTGGATATTTATAGGAGGAAGGAGTACGTCGGTGGAGCAATAGGGGGCCCACGAGGGTGGAGGGCGCGCCTAGGGTAGGCAGGCGCGCCCCCCTACCTCGTGGCCTCCTATTTCCTTTCTTGACATTGGTCCAAGTCTCCCGGGTCTTATTCGTTGAGAAAATCATGTTCCCAAAGGTTTCATTCCGTTTGGACTCCGTTTGATATTCCTTTTCTTCGAAACCCTAAGACAGGCAAAAACAGCAATTCTGGGCTGGGCCTCCGGTTAATAGGTTAGTCCCAAAAATAATATAAAAGTGGATAATAAAGCCCAATAATGTCCAAAACAGTAGATAATATAGCATGGAGCAATCAAAAATTATAGATACGTTGGAGACATATCAAGTATCCCCAAGCTTAATTCCTGCCCGTCCTCGAGTAGGTAAATGATAAAAACAGAATTTTTGATGCGGAGTGCTACTTGGCATAATTTTAATGTAATTCTTCTTAATTGAGGTATGAATATTCAGATCCGAAAGATTCAAGACAAAAGTTCATATTTACATAAAAATAATAATACTTCAAGCATACTAACAAAGCAATTATGTCTTCTCAAAATAACATGGCTAAAGAAAGTTATCCCTAGAAAATCATATAGTCTGGCTATGTTCTATCTTCACCCCACAAAATATTTAAATCATGCACAACCCCGATGACAAGACAAGCAATTGTTTCATACTTTTGACATTCTCAAAACTTTTTCAATCTTCACGCAATACATGAGCGTGAGCCATGGATATAGCACTATAGGTGGAATAGAGTGGTGGTTGTGGAGAAGACAAAAAGGGGAGAACATAGTCTCACATCAACTAGGCGTATCAACGGGCTATGGAGATGCCCATCAATAGATATCAATGTGAGTGAGTAGGGATTTCCATGCAACGGATGCACTAGAGCTATAAGTATATGAAAGCTCAAAAAGAAACTAAGTGGGTGTGCATCCAACTTGCTTGCTCATGAAGACCTAGGGCATTTTGAGGAAGCCCATCATTGGAATATACAAGCCAAGTTCTATAATGAAAAATTCCCACTAGTATATGAAAGTGATAACATGAGAGACTCTCTACTCTGAAGATCATGGTGCTACTTTGAAGCAAAAGTGTGGTAAAAGGATAGTAACATTGTCCCTTCTCTCTCTCTTATTTTTTTCTTTTCTTCTTTTTTTATTTGGGCCTTTTCTCTTTTTTTATGGCCTCTTTTCTTTCTCTTTTTTTTCGTCCGGAGTCTCATCCCGACTTGTGGGGGAATCATAGTGTCCATCAAACGGGGACAATTCTCTAATAATGATGATCATCACACTTTTATTTTTCTTACAACTCAACAATTACAACTCGATACTTAGAATAAAATATGACTCTATATGAATGCCTCCGGCGGTGTACCGGGATATGCAATGACTCATGAGTGACATGTATGAAAGAATTATGAATGGTGGCTTTGCCACAGATACGATGTCAGCTATGATCATGCTAAGCAATATGACAATGATGGAGTGTGTCATAATAAACAGAACGGTGGAAAGTTGCATGGCAATATATCTCGGAATGGCTACGGAAATGCCATAATAGGTACGTATGGTGGCTGTTTTGAGGAAGGTGTATGGTGGGTGTATGATACCAGCGAAAGGTGCGCGGTATTAGAGAGGCTAGCAAAGGTGGAAGGGTGAGAAAAGTGCGTATAATCCAAGGACTCAACATTAGTCATAAAGAATTCATATACTTATTGCAAAAATCTACAAGTTATCAAAGCAAAGTATTACGCGCATGCTCCTAGGGGGATAGATTGGTAGGAAAAGACCATCGCTCGTCCCCGACCGCCACTCATAAGGAAGACAATCAAAAAATAAATCATGCTCCGACTTCATCACATAATGGTTCACCATACGTGCATGCTATGGGAATCACAAACTTTAACACAAGTATTTCTCAAATTCACAAATACTCAACTAGCACAACTTTAATATCACCATCTTTATATCTCAAAACAATTATCAAGCATCAAACTTCTCATAGTATTCAACACACTCATAAGAGAATTTTTATTCTTGAATACCTAGCATATTAGGATTTAAAGCAAGTTACCATGCTATTAAGACTCTCAAAATAATCTAAGTGAAGAATGAGAGATCAATAGTTTCTATAAAACAAATACACCACCGTGCTCTAAAAGATATAAGTGAAGTACTAGAGCAAAATTATATAACTCGAAAGATATAAGCGAAGCACGTAGAGTATTCTAACAAATTCTAAATTATGTATGGCTCTCTCTAAAGGTGTGTACAGCAAGGATGATTGTGGTAAACTAAAAAGCAAAGACTCAAATAATACAAGACGCTCCAAGCAAAACACATATCATGTGGCGAATAAAAATATAGCTCCAAGTAAAGTTACCGATAGAAGTAGACGAAAGAGGGGATGCCTTCCGGGGCATCCCCAAGCTTTGGATTTTAGGTGTCCTTAGATTATCTTGGGGTGACATGGGAATCCCCAAGCTTAGTCTCTTGCTACTCCTTGTTCCATAATCCATCAAATCTTTACCCAAAACTTTAAAACTTCACAACACAAAACTTAAAGTAGAAAATCTCGTGAGCTCCGTTAGTGAAAGAAAATAAAAGACCACTTCAAGGTACTGTAATGAACTCATTCTTTATTTATATTGGTGTTCTACCTACTGTATTCCAACTTCTCTATGGTTTATAAACTATTTTACTAGCCATAGATTCATCAAAATAAGCAAACAACACACGAAAAACAGAATCTGTCAAAAACAGAACAGTCTGTAGTAATCTGTAGCTAGCGCAAGATCTGGAACCCCAAAAATTCTAAAACAAATTTCTGGACGTGAGGAATTTACATATTAATCATATTAAAAAATAATTAACTAAATATCACTTTCCAAATAAAAATAGCAGTAGTTCTCGTGAGCGCTAAAGTTTCTGTTTTTTTACAGCAAGTTCAACAAGACTTTCTCCAAGTCTTCCCAACGGTTCTACTTGGCACAAACACTAATTAAGAACAAAAAACACAACCAAAACAGAGGCTAGATAAATTATTTATTACTAAACAGGAGCAAAAAACAAGGAAAAAATAAAATTGGTTTTCCTCCCAACAAGCGCTATCGTTTAACGCCCCTAGCTAGGCATAATAAGCAAGAATAGATCTAGGTATTGCCATCTTTGGTAGGCAATCCATAAGTGGCTCTCATAATAGATTCATAAGGTAATTTAATTTTCTTTCTAGTAAAGTGTTACATGCCTTTCCTTCATGGAAATTGGAATCTAATATTTCCTTCCTTCATATCAATAATTGCGCCAATCGTTCTAAGGAAAGGTCTACCAAGAATAATGGGACATGAAGGATTGCAATCTATGTCAAGAACAATAAAATCTACGGGCACATAATTCCTATTTACAATAATAATAACATCATTAATTCTTCCCATAGGTTTCTTAATAGTGGAATCCGCAAGGTGCAACTTTAGAGAGCAATCATCAAAATCACGGAAACCTAACAAATCACACAAAGTCTTTGGAATCGTGGAAACACTAGCACCCAAATCACATAAAGCATAGCATTCATGATCTTTAATTTTAATTTTAATAGTTGGTTCCCACTCATCATAAAATTTTCTAGGGATAGAAACTTCCAATTCAAGTTTTTCTTCATAAGATTGCATCAAGGCATCAACGATATGTTTAGTAAACGCTTTATTTTGACTATAAGCGTGAGAAGAATTTAGCACGGATTGAAACAAGGAAATACAATCAATCAAAGAGCAATTTTCATAGTTAAATTCCTTGAAATCCATAATAGTGGGTTTAGCAACATCTAGGGTTTTAATTTCTTCAATCCCACTTTTATCAAATTTAGCATCAAGATCAACAAATTCTGAATTCTTGGAACGCCTTCTAGGTAAAGGTGGATCATATTCAATCCCATCATTACCAAGATTCATGTTGCAAAACAAAGATTTAATAGGGGACACATCAATAACTTTTAGATCTTCATCTTTATTTTCATAGCAATTCGGTTTAGCGGCCATCTTATTAACTAAGGTAGCCTGCTTATCCGAAATTTCAGCAATTAATTTCTCAAGATGAGAAATTTGGGATCTTAAACCATCGAATTCTTTAGACATATCATCAAGCTCTTTATTCATAAAACTCATAAAACTTTTCTGTTCTTTAAGCTCGTTTCTGAAGAAACTATTATGTTCAAATTGCAATACCATGAAACTCCTGACATTGCTTTCGATATCTTCTAATCTTTTAAGGTGAAGGTCACCAAATTTAGGAAGAGCCATGGTGACAAGCAAGCAAACTAACACACAAGCAAACAAAAGGCAAGTAGGCAAAAAGAGGCAAATAGAGAGGGAGGATAGAGATAGAGGGTGAATAAAACGACAAGGGTGAAGTAGGGGGAGAGGAAAACGAGAGGCAAATGGCAAATAATGTAATGCGGGAGATAAGGGTATGTGATGGGTACTTGGTATGTTGACTTTCGCGTAGACCTCCCCGGCAACGGCGCCAGAAATCCTTCTTGCTACCTCTTGAGCACTGTGTTGGTTTTCCTCGAAGAGGAAGGGATGATGCAGCAAAGTAGCGTAAGTATTTCCCTCAGTTTTTGAGAACCAAGGTATCAATCCAGTAGGATGCTACGCGTGAGTCCCTCGCACCTGCACAAAACAAATAAATCCTCGCAACCAACGCAAATAGGGGTTGTCAATCCCTATAAGGCCACTTACGAGAGTGAGATCTGATAGATATGATAAGATAGTATTTTTGGTATTTTTATGATAAAGATGCAAAGTAAAATAAAGGCAAAGTAAATAGCAAAGGAAATAACTAAGTAGTAGGAGATTAATATGATAAAGATAGACCTGGGGGCCATAGGTTTCACTAGTGGCTTCTCTCGAGAGCATTAGTATTCTATGGTGGGTGAACAAATTACTGTTAAGCAATTGACAGAATTGAGCATACTTATGAGAATATCTAGGTATGATCATGTATATAGGCATCACGTCCGAGACAAGTAGACCGACTCCTGCCTGCATCTACTACTATTACTTCACTCATCGACCGCTATCTAGCATGCATCTAGAGTATTAAGTTAAAAACAGAGTAATGCCTTAAGCAAGATGACATGATGTAGAGGGATAGACTCATGCAATATGAAGAAAACCCCATCTTGTTATCCTCGATGGCAACAATACAATACGTGCCTTGCTGCCCCTACTGTCACTTGGAAAGGACACCGTAAGATTGAACCCAAAGCTAAGCACTTCTCCCATTGCAAGAAAGATCAATCTAGTAGGCCAAACCAAACTGATAATTCGAAGAGACTTGCAAAGATAACCAATCATACATAAAAGAATTCAGAGAAGATTCAAATATTATTCATAGATAGACTTGATCATAAACCCACAATTCACCGGTCTCAACAAACACACTGCAAAAAGAAGATTACATCGAATAGTTCTCCACAAGATAGGGGGAGAACATTGTATTGAGATCCAAAAAGAGAGAAGAAGCCATCAAGCTACTAACTATGGACCCGTAGGTCTGAGGTAAACTACTCACACTTCATTGGAGAGGCTATGGTGTTGATGTAGAAGCCCTCCGTGATCGATGCCCCCTTCGGCGGAGCTCCAAAACAGGCCCCAAGATGGGATCTCATGGATACATAAAGTTACGGCGGTGGAATTAGGGTTTTGGGTCCATATCTGATCGTTTGGGGGTACGTGGATATATATAGGAGGAAGGAGTACGTCGTTGGAGCAATAGGGGGCCCACGAGGGTGGAGGGCGCGCCTAGGGTAGGCAGGCGCGCCCCCTACCTCGTGGCCTCCTGTTTCCTTTCTTGACGTAGGGTCCAAGTCTCCCGGGTCTTGTTTGTTGAGAAAATCACGTTCCCAAAGGTTTCATTCCGTTTGGACTCCGTTTGATATTGCTTTTCTTCGAAACCCTAAAACAGGCAAAAAACAACAATTCTGGGTTGGGCCTCCGGTTAATAGGTTAGTCCCAAAAATAATATAAAATTGGATAATAAAGCCCAATAATGTCCAAAACAGTAGATAATATAGCATGGAGCAATCAAAAATTATAGATACGTTGGAGACGTATCAATGTGTTTTGATGTACCGAAGTTAGTTCGGAGTCCCGGATATGATCACAGACATGACGAGGAGTCTCGGAATGGTCGAGACATAAAGACCGATATATTGGATGCCTATGTTTGGACATCAGAATGGTTTCGGGTGAGTTCGGGCATTTACCAGAGTACCGGGGGGTTACCGGAACCCCCGGGGAGTATATGGGCCTTATTGGGCCTTAGTGGAATAGAGGAGAGGAAGGCCAACGCGCCCCCCTAGCCCAATCCGAATTGGGTGGGGGCCCGCCCCCCTTCCTTCCTTCTCTCGCCCCCTTCCTTCTCTCCTACCCCTACTAGGGAAGGGGGGGGAATCCTACTCCCGGTGAGAGTAGGACCCCCCCTGGGGCGCGCCATAGAAAGGGTCGGCCCTCCCCTCCTCCACTCCTTTATATACGGGGGAGGGGGGCACCCCATAGGCACACAAGTTGATCTCTTATCCGTGTGCGGTGCTCCCTCCACAGATTTCCACCTCGGTCATATCGTTGTAGTGCTTAGGAGAAGCCCTGTGTCGGTAACTTCATCATCACCGTCATCATGCCTTCGTGCTGACGAAGCTCTCCCCCGACACTCAGCTGGATCTAGAGTTCATGGGACGTCATCAAGCTGAACGTGTGCAGATCGCGGAGGTGCCGTACCTTCGGTGCTAGGATCGGTCGGATCGTGAAGACGTACGACTACATCAACCATGTTGTCATGATTCTTCCGCTTACGGTCTACGAGGGTACGTAGACAACACTCTCCCCTCTCGTTGCTATGCATCACCTAGATGGATCTTGCATGTGCGTAGGAATTTTTTTGAAATTACTACGTTCCCCAACAGTGGCATCCGAGCCAGGTCTATGCGTAGATGTTATATGTACGAGTAGAACACAAAGGAGTTGTGGGCGTGGGTATATACATATTGCTTGCCGTCACTAGTGGATTCTTGATTCAGCGGTATTGTTGGATGAAGCGGCTCAGACTGACATTATGCATATGCTTACGCGAGACTGGTTCTACCGATGTGCTTCGCACACAGGTGGTAGTGGGTGTCAGTTTCTCCAACTTTAGTTGAATCAGATTCAATGAACAGGGTTCTTTCTGAAGATCAAAAAGCAATTACTATACCGTGTTGTGGTTTTTTATGCGTAGGTAAGAATGGTTCTTGCTCAGCCCGTAGCAGCCACGTAAAACTTGCAACAACAAAGTAGAGGACGTCTAACTTGTTTTTGCAGGGCATGTTGTGATGTGATATGGTCAAGACATGATGCTAAATTTTATTGTATGAGATGATCATGTTTTGTAACAAAGTTATCGGCAACTGGCAGGAGCCATATGGTTGTCGCTTTATTGTATGAAATGCAATCGCCATGTAATTGCTTTACTTTATCACTAAGCGGTAGCGATAGTCGTAGAAGCAATAGTTGGCGAGATGACAATGATGCTTCAATGGAGATCAAGGTGTCAAGCTGATGCCGATGGTGATCATGACGGTGCTTTGGAGATGGAGATCAAAGGCACAAGATGATGATGGCCATATCATATCACTTATATTGATTGCATGTGATGTTTATCCTTTATGCATCTTATTTTGCTTAGTCGATGGTAGCATTATAAGATGATCTCTCACTAAATTTCAAGGTATAAGTGTTCTCCCTGAGTATGCACCGTTGCTACAGTTCGTCATGCCGAGACACCACATGATGATCGGGTGTGATAAGCTCTATGTTCACATACAACGGGTGCAAGCCAGTTTTGTACATGTGGAATACTCGGGTTAAACTTGACGAGCCTAGCATATGCAGATATGGCCTCGGAACACTGAGACCGAAAGGTCGAGTGTGAATCATATAGTTGATATGATCAACATAGTGATGTTCACCATTGAAAACTACTCCATCTCACGTGATGATCAGACATGGTTTAGTTGATAAGGATCACGTGATCACTTAGATGATTAGAGGTATGTCTATCTAAGTGGGAGTTCTTTAGTAATTTGATTAATTGAACTTTAATTTATCATGAACTTAGTACCTGATAGTGTTTTGCATGCCTATGTTGTTGTAGATATATGGCCTGTGCTATTGTTCCGTTGAATTTTAATGTATTCCTAGAGAAAGCTAAGTTGAAAGATGATGGTAGCAATTACACGGACTGGGTCCGTAACTTGAGGATTATCCTCATTGCTGCACAGAAGAATTACGTCCTGGAAGCATCGATAGGTGACAAATCTACTGCAGGAGCAACACCAGACGTTATGAACGTCTGGCAGAGCAAAGCTGATGACTACTCGATAGTTCGTGCCATGCTTTACGGCTTAGAACCGAGACTTCAACGATGTTTTGAATGTCATGGAGCATATGAGATGTTCTAGGAGTTGAAGTTAATATTTCAAGCAAATGCCAGGATTGAGAGATATGAAGTCTCCAATAAGTTCTACAACTGCAAAATGGAGGAGAATAGTTCTGTCAGTGAGCATATACTCAGAATGTCTGGGTACCACAACCACTTGACTCAGCTGGGAGTTAATCTTCCTGATGATAGTGTCATTGAAAAAGTTCTTGAATCACTGCTACGAAGCTACAAGAGCTTCATGATGAACTATAATATGCAAGGGATGGATAAGACAATTCCCGAGCTCTTCGCAATGCTAATGGCTGCGGAGGTAGAAATCAAGGAGCATCAAGTGTTGATGGTCAACAAGACCACCGGTTTCAAGAAAAAGGGGAAAGGGAAGAAGGGGAACTTCAAGAAGAACGGCAAGCAAGTTGCTGCTCAAGTGAAGAAGCCCAAGTCTGGACCTAAGCCTGAGACTGAGTGCTTCTACTGCAAAGGGATTGGTCACTGGAAGCGGAACTGCCCCAAGTATTTGGCGGAGAAGAAGGATGGCAAAGTGAAAGGTATATTTGATATACATGTTATTGATGTGTACCATACTAATGCTCGTAGTAGCGCCTGGGTATTTGATACTGGTTCTGTTGCTAATATTTGCATCTCGAAACAGGGGCTATGGATTAAGCGAAGATTGGCTAAGGATGAGGTGACGATGCGCGTGGGAAATGGTTCCAAAGTCGATGTGATCGCCGTCGGCACACTATCTCTACATCTACCTTCGGGATTAGTTTTAGACCTAAATAATTGTTATTTGGTGTCAGTGTTGAGCATGAAAATTATATCTGGATCTTGTTTGATGCGAGATGGTTATTCATTTAAATCAGAGAATAATGGTTGTTCTATTTATATGAGTAATATCTTTTATGGTCATGCACCCTTGATGAGTGGTCTATTTTTACTAAATCTTGATAGTAGTGATACACATGTTCATAGTATTGAAGCCAAAAGATATAAGTTTAATAATGATAGTGCAATTTATTTGTGGCACTGCCATTTATGTCATATTGGTGTAAAGCGCATGAAGAAACTCCATGCTGATGGACTTTTGGAATCACTTGATTATGAATCACTTGATGCTTGTGAACCATGCCTCATGGGCAAGATGACTAAGACTCCGTTCTCCGGAACAATGGAGTGAGCAACAGACTTGTTGGAAATAATACATACTGATGTATGCGGTCCGATGAGTGTTGATGCTCACGGCGGGCATCGTTATTTTCTTACCTTCACAGATGATTTCAGCAGATATGGGTATATCTACTTGATGAAACATAAGTCTGAAACATTTGGAAAGTTCAAAGAATTTTAGAGTGAAGTGGAAAATCATCATAACAAGAAAATTAAGTTTCTACGATCTGATCGTGGAGGAGAATATTTGAGTTACGAGTTTGGTCTTCATTTGAAACAATGCAGAATAGTTTCGCAACTCACGCCACCTGGAACACCACAGCGTAATGGTGTGTCCGAACGTCGTAATCGCACTTTATTAGATATGGTGCAATCTATGATGTCTCTCACTGATTTACCGCTATCATTTTGGGGTTATGCTTTAGAGACGGATGCATTCACATTAAATAGGGCACCATCAAAATCTGTTGAGACGGCACCTTATGAACCATGGTTTCGCAAGAAACCCAAGTTGTCGTTTCTTAAAGTTTGGGGCTGCGATGCTTATGTGAAAAAGCTTCAACCTGATAAGCTCGAACCCAAATCGGAGAAATGTGTCTTCATAGGATACCCAAAGGAGACTGTTGGGTATACCTTCTATCACAGATCTGAAGGCAAGATATTTGTTGCTAAGAATGGATCCTTTCTAGAGAAGGAGTTTCTCTCGAAAGAAGTGAGTGGGAGGAAAGTAGAACTTGACGAGGTAATTGTACCTACTCCCTTATTGGAAAGTAGTTCATCATAGAAATCAGTTCCAGTGATTCCTACACCAGTAAGTGGGGAAGCTAATGATGATGATCATGAAACTTCTGATGAAGTTACTAGCGAACCTCGTAGGTCAACTAGAGTAAGATCCGCACCAGAGTGGTACGGTAATCCTATTCTGGAGGTCATGTTATTTGACCATGATGAACCTACGGACTATGAGGAAGCGATGATGAGCCCAGGTTCCGCAAAATGGCTTGACGCCATGAAATCTGAGACGGGATCCATGTATGAGAATAAAGTGTGGACTTTGGTTTACTTGCCCAATGATCGGCAGTCCATAGAGAATAAATGGATATTCAAGAAGAAGACTGACACTGACGGTAATGTTACTGTCTACAAAGCTTGACTTGTTGCAAAAGGTTTTTGACAAGTTCAAGGAGTTGACTACGATGAGACCTTCTCACTCGTAGCGATGCTTAAGTCCATCCAAATCATGTTAGCAATTGCTGCATTTTATGATTATGAAATTTGGCAAATGGATGTCAAAACTGCATTCCTTAATGGATATCTTAAATAAGAGTTGTATATGATGCAACCAGAAGGTTTTGTCGATGCAAAAGGTGGTAACAAAGTGTGCAAGCTCCAGCGATCCATTTATGGACTGGTGCAAGCCTCTCGGAGTTGGAATATACATTTTGATAGTGTGATCAAAGCATATGGTTTTATACAGACTTTTGGAGAAGCCTGTATTTACAAGAAAGTGAGTGGGAGCTCTGTAGCATTTCTGATATTATATGTGGATGACATATTGCTGATCGGAAATGATACTGAATTTCTGAATAGCATAAAAGGATACTTGAATAAGAATTTTTCAATGAAGGACCTCGGTGAAGCTGCTTATATATTGTGCATCAAGATCTATAGAGATAGATCAAGACGCTTAATTGGACTTTGACAAAGCACATACCTTGATAAAGTTTTGAAGAAGTTCAAAATGGATCAAGAAAAGAAAGGGTTCTTGCCTGTGTTACAAGGTATGAAATTGAGTGAGACTCAATGCCCGACCACTGCAGAAGATAGAGAGAAAATGTGTAACACCCCGGATGTAACTTGCCATATTTGTAATTCCGACTCTTGCCTTTTTCGGCTTTAAGTTATGAGATTCCCATTGTGGTTGGGTTTTTGTCTGTCGTTTTGCTCTTTGTTCATGTCATGCATTTCATATCATGTCATCATGTGCATCGCATTTGCATTCGTGTTCGTCTCATGCATCCGAGCATTTTCCCCGTTGTCTGTTTCGCAATCCGGCACTCCCACATGCACCCAGCGCACCCCTCTTGTCTCTTTTCGTGAGCGGGAGTTAAACATTCTCAGAATGGGCCGAGATTTGTCAAGTGGCCTTGGTACACCACCGGTAGACCGCCTATCAAATTTCGTTCCATTTGGAGGGCGTTTGATGCCCCAACGGTTAACCGGGTAACCGCAAAAGCCTCTTTGGGTTGCAGCCCAACACCCCTCCAAAACATCCCAATAACCCATCTAAACCACCTCCATGTCCTCTGTCGTCTGATCACGATCCTGTGGGTGAAAACCACACCTCATTTGGACACCCATATCTTCTTCTACCTATAAATATGCGCCCCTCCCCAAAAATTCGCGGATGAAACCCTAACCCTGCTCCCCTCGCGCCACCGGACCAAAAAATGTCGTTGACAGACGTGTCCGCCAGCCCCCTCCGTCTCCACGTGTCAGCCCACCAGTGGCCGAGCCGCCCCTGCGCCCACTTCGCCGCGCCAGCCCGCCGGGGCCCAGGCAGGGCCCCCGAAGCCCGTTCCTCCACCGCCCGCGCACCACCCCGCCGTCCTTCACTGCGCGCTGCCCCACCGCCTCCTCGCCGCCGGCCGCTGCCTGCCTGCCGCGCCTCCGCGTCGCCGCCGCCTCGCGCGCTCGCGCCGCCGCCCGCCGGCTCCGCGCTCTGCCACCAACGTCTTCGGCCAAATCGGGTCGAGGAGCGACGGATCCGGCGACCACAAGCTCCGGCCGCCTCCTCTACGCTTCTCCGGCGAAGATCCAGCCGCCTAGATTCACGTGTCACCAAACCCTAGATCCGTTTTGCGAGGGGTATATTTCACTAAGTCCTTGGATCTTAATATTTTTATGCCATGTTCATCGCATCATATCTCCATGCTCGGTGCTCCAAATCGTGCATATGATATGTATAAACGTTCGTCTCGTTGAGCTCTTCGTGTTAGAAGCATTTACATGCATGTTACTGTCCATTATGATGCCTTTTCCATTGATGCAAGAGTGCTATAAAATGTTAGCAGCCGGTACTTATCAGATCATGGTGATTTGTCATTTTTTTGCATTTGATGTGTGCATCACATGAGCATGAGGTCTACATGTGTTTTGAACTAAATCATGTCATCTTTACAGAGGTGCAAGTATTGTATTTTTGTGATCTATGTGGTGACTAGCACAAACATGCAAACTAGGCTCCGTGACGTTGCTGTTTTCAGGGACTTGGGATTTTGCCAAGTCCTTTTCCTGCTGTTATTTTGATGCCATGTAAACTTGATGCTACCATTGAGATCCATGCTTATTTTGAGATACTTCAGTAAGGATATTTTGAACATGTGGTCATGCTCTATCCATTAGTGCCCCTGGTTTAAATTATGGAGTGCTATAGTATGTCATTTGCTTGCTCTACTTTTGCTATAAAATGTTCCTGGCAGATTGTTAACATGTTAATCAATATTTCCATGGTTGTTTCTAGTGATCCATGCATCGTATTAACTTTCTATTGCCATGGTTAGCTTCATGAACATGTCATCTTGCTGTTGGTATGCTTATGTTGTCATTTAATTCATTGTGGTGAGTGGTATGAGCTTGCAAAGTTGCTATCATGAATCTGTTTATACCATGCTCTGTTTTTCTTCTAAGTCTGAAACTGTTAATAAAACTTGGTATGTTTACATGGGTGCCATCATATCTTATGTGCCTTTTTGGCTAATCTTCTGTAAGGGACTTTTGTTCTATGCATTTAGTAGAATCATGTCATGCCTTTGTTTGCTATGATATGTTCCTGTAGCATGTTGTTTGCTTGCTCTAAACATTGCTTCTTGATGTTGTTTTTGACATGTTAGTATTTTCACTCTGTGAAGCTGATATCTTTTGCACTTTTGCCATGCTTGTTTGAACCTGCTCTAGTGTGATTTGGCCGTAGCTCAGTGTTCATGTTTTGTGAAGCAGCTCTTGTACATCACTGCCATATGCTTTGTTACTATGTTGGAGTGTAGTAGCTTAGTTTCTTGTTGCATTCTAGGTTGCATCATGCTGTTAATCGCAGAATTGCGTCATTCTTGTTTTTCTTGCCATTTGCAACCATGCATCCGTTTCCGGTGATCTTTATATCGTTTTCAACCGAAATCATCTCATCTTTCCAGCAGCATACTTGGTTTGCCAAGTTGATGCCTTGATCATTCTTTCCCTTCTGGAGCATGCATATGCATTGCATATCATATCTTGCATATCATGCCATGTATTGCATCATGTTGCTTGTGCATTGCACCGTGATTGATTGTTGTTCCATTGCTTGTGTTCTTGCTTTGGGTAGAGCCGGGAGATGAGTACGTGAACGAGGAACTTGTTGAGTATGCTAACTAGGATTAAGCTTTCGACAACTCTGGGAACATTGTAGGCAAGATGACCATACCCTTGAAATCACTTCTATCTTTGCTTGCTAGTTGTTCGCTCTATCATTATGTCGCGCTACCTACCACTTGTTATATCATGCCTCCCATATTGCCATGTCAAGCCTCTAACCCACCTTCTAGCAAACCGTTGTTTGGCTAAGTTACCGCTTTTGCTCAGCCCCTCTTATAGCATTGCTAGTTGCAGGTGAAGTTGAAGTTTGTTCCATGTTGGAACTTGGATATGTTGGGATATCACAATATATCTTATTTTAATTAATGCATCTATATACTTGGTAAAGGGTGGAAGGCTCGGCCTTTTGCCTGGTGTTTTGTTCCACTCTTGCCGCCCTAGTTTCTATCATACCAGTGTTATGTTCCTTGTTTTTGTGTTCCTTACGCGGTTGGGTGTTATGGGAACCCCTTGATAGTTCGCTTTGAATAAAACTCCTCCAGCAAGGCCCAACCTTGGTTTTAACATTTTCCACCTAAGCCTTTTTCCCTTGGGTTCCGTGGACTCAAGGGTCATCTTTATTTTAAACCCCCGGGCCAGTGCTCCTCTAAGTGTTGGTCCAACCTGTCAACCGCCGGTGGCCACCAGGGGCAACTCTGGGCTGGCCTACCGGAAGTTTGGACAATCCGCTGTGCCCTGAGAATGAGATATGTGCAGCTCCTATTGGGATTTGTCAGCACAGTCAGGCGGCTTTGCTGGTCTTGTTTTACCATTGTCGAAATGTCTTGTAACCGGGATTCCGAGACTGACCGGGTCTTTCCGGGAGAAGGAATATCCTTCGTTGACCATGAGAGCTTGTGATGGCTAAGTTGGGACACCCCTGTAGGGTATAAACTTTCGAGAGACGTGGCCGGTTATGTGTCAGATGGGAATTTGTTAATATCCAATTGTAGAGAACTTGACACTTGACTTAATTAAAATGAATCAACCGCGTGTGTAGCCGTGATGGTCTCTTTTTGGCAGAGTCCAGGAAGTGAACAAGGTCTTGTGTTATGCTTGAATGTAAGTAGTTTCAGGATTACTTTTTGGTCACTTCTAGCTTCTCGACCATTACATTGCTTCTCTTCTCGCTCTTATTTGCGGATGTTAGCCACCATATATGCTTAGTGCTTACTGCCGCTCCAGCTCACTACCTTCTCCTACCCATAACCTAAAATAGTCTTGATCTCGCGGGTGTGAGATTGCTGATTCCTCGTGACTCACGGATACTTCCAAACAGTTGCAGGTGCCGAGGATACCAGTGCAGGTGATGCTACCGAGCTCAAGTGGGAGTTCGGCGAGGATCTGGGTTGTTACTACATTTCGTTTCCTGATGATCATTAGTGGAGCCCAGTTGGGACAATCGTGGATCTAGCATTTGGGGTTTATCTTCCTTTTATCCAGATTTTATAGTAGTCGGTCTATGAGTGTATTCGGATGATGTATGAATTATTTATGTATTGTGTGAAGTGGCGATTGTAAGCCAACTCTTTATCCCTTTCTTATTCAGTATATGGGATTGTTTGAAGATCACCCCTCTTGCGAAAAACCTACCATGTGGCTATGCCTCTAAGTCGTGCCCCGACACATGGGAGATATAGCCGCATTGTGGGTGTTACAAAATGAAAGTCATTCCCTATGCTTAAGCCATAGGTTCTATCATGTATGCAATGCTGTGTACCAGACCTGATGTGTGCCTTGCTATTAGTTTAGTGGGGAGGTACCAAAGTAATCCAGGAGTGGATCACTGGACAATGGTCAAGAACATCCTGAAATACCTAAAAATGACTAAGGATATGTTTCTCATTTATGGAGGTGACAGAGAGCTCGTCGTAAATGGTTACGCCGATGCAAGCTTTGACACTGATCCGGATGACTCTAAGTCACAAACCGGATACGTATTTTTATTGAATGGTGGAGCTGTCAGTTGGTGCAGTTCCAAGCAGAGCATCGTGGCGGGATCTACATGTGAAGTGGAGTACATAGCTGCTTCGGAAGCAACAAATGAGGGAGTCTGGATGAAGGAGTTCATATCCGATCTAGGTGTCATACCTAGTGCATTGGGTCCAATGAAAATCTTTTGTCACAATACTAGTGCAATTGCCTTGGAAAAGGAATCCAGATTTCACAAGAGAACCAAGCACATCAAGAGACGCTTCAATTCCATCCGCGATCAAGTCAAGGAGGGATACATAGAGATTTGCAAGATACATATGGATCTGAATGTTGCAGACCCATTGACTAAGCCTCTCTCACGAGCAAAACATGATCAGCACCAAGACTCCATGGGTGTTAGAATCATTACAATGTAATCTAGATCATTGACTCTAGTGCAAGTGGGAGACTGAAGGAAATATGCCCTAGAGGCAATAATAAAGTTGTTATTTACATTTCCTTATATCATGATAAATGCTTATTATTCATGCTAGAATTGTATTAACCGAAAACTTAGTACATGTGTGAATACATAGACAAACAGAGTGTCACTAGTATGCCTCTACCTGACTAGCTCGTTGATCAAAGATGGTCAAGTTTCCTAGCCATGGATAAAAAGTTGTCATTTGATGAACGGGATCACATCATTAGAGAATGATGTGATTGACTTGACCCATCCGTTAGCTTAGCACTTTGATCGTTTAGTTTACTGCTATTGCTTTCTCAAAACTTATACATATTCCTATGACTATGAGATTATGCAACTCCCGAATACCGGAGGAACACTTAATGTGCTATTAAACGTCACAACGTAACTGGGTGACTATAAATATGCTCTACAGGTGTCTCCGATGGTGTTTGTTGAGTTGGCATAGATTGAGATTAGGATTTGTCACTCCGTGTATCGGAGAGGTATCTCTAGGCCCTCTCGGTAATGCACATCACTATAAGCCTTCCAAGCAATGTGACTAATGAGTTAGTTACGGGATGTTGCATTACGAAATGAGTAAAGAGACTTGCCGGTAATGAGATTGAACTAGGTATTGAGATACCGACGATCGAATCTCGGGCAAGTAACATACCGATGACAAAGGGAACAACGTATGTTGTTATGCGCTTTGACCGATAAAGATCTTCGTATAATATGTAGGAACCAATATGAGCATCCATGTTCCACTATTGGTTATTGACCGGAGATGAGTCTCGGTCATGTCTACATAGTTCTCAAACCCATAGGGTCCGCACGCTTAACATTTGATGATCGGTATTATGAGTTTATGTGTTTTGATGTACCGAAGGTAGTTCGGAGTCCCGGATGTGATCACAAACATGACGAGGAGTATCGGAATGGTCGAGACATAAATATCGATATATTGGAATCCTATGTTTGGACATCGGAATGGTTCCGGGTGAGTTCGGGCATTTACCGGAGTACCGGGGGGTTACCGAAACCCCTCGGGGAGTATATGGGCCTTATTGGGCCTTAGTGGAATAGAGGAGAGGAAGGCTAAGGTGGAGGGCGCGCCCCCCTAGCCCAATCCATATTGGGTGGGGGCCCCCCTTCCTTCCTTCTCCCCCCTTCCTTCTCTCCTACTCCTACTAGGGAAAGGGGGGAATCCTACTCTCGGTGGGAGTAGGACTCCCCCTAGGGCGCGCCATAGAGAGGGCCGGCCCTTCCCTCCTCCATTCCTTTATATACGGGGGAGGGGCACCCCATAGACACACAAGTTGATCTCTTAGCCATGTGCGGTGCCCCCCTCCACAGATTTCCACCTCGGTCATATCGTTGTAGTGCTTAGGCAAAGCCCTGTGCCGGTAAATTCATCATCACCATCATCATACCACCGTGCTGACGAAGCTCTCGCCTGACACTCAGCTAGATCTAGAGTTCGTGGGACTTCATCGAGCTGAACATGTGCAGATCATGGAGGTGCCCTACCTTCGGTGCTAGGATCGGTCGGATCGTGAAGACGTATTACTACATCAACTGCGTTGTCATAACGCTTCCGCTTATGGTCTACGAGGGTACGTAGACAACACTCTCCCCTCTCGTTGCTATGCATCACCTAGATGGATCTTGCGTGTGCGTTGGATTTTTTTTTTGAAATTACTGCGTTCCCCAACAGTAATGCAACATCAATTCCAGGAAGACTTCAAGCCTGTGAATGTTGAATCATATGATGGAACCACATATCCAGCCGTATGGATAGAGGATTTCCTCCTCCACATTCACATGGCACGAGGAGATGACCTCCATGCCATTAAATATTTGCCACTGAAGCTCAAAGGCCCAGCTCAGCACTGGTTGAAAAGCCTCCCCGCAGACTTTATAGGTTTGGGAAGAGCTAGAGGACGCTTTTCGAGCAAACTTTTAGGGCACCTATGTCTGGCCTCCGGACGCTGACGACCTAAATCGTATTACGCAACAACTCGGAGAATCTGCCCGACAGTTCTGGAACCGATTCCTCACCAAGAAAAACTAGATTGTCGACTGTCCGGACACCGAAGCCTTTGCCGCCTTTAAGCATAGTGTCAGGGAAGAATGGCTCATAAGGCAGCTCGGCCGGGACAAACCACGAATTATGGCAACCCTTACTTCTCTCATGACCCGCTTTTGTGCAGGCGAGGACAGTTGGCTTGCTCGTAAAACCACCAATCCCGATACCCCTGGTACTTCTAAAGTCCGGGACGGAAAGCCGTGATGCAACATGAACAAACGTTGCCACAATGATGGCGAAGGCGAGGATACAACAGTAAACGCCGTATTTCAAAACCCGAAGTCCGGGCAGCGCAAAAAGGCCCCTAAAGGCAACAGCGACGACCCGTCCAGGCTAGACAAAATTTTGGACAGGCCCTGCTAGATCCATGGCATGTCCGAAAAGCCTGCCAACCACTCCAACCGTAATTGTTGGGTGATGAAGCAGGCCGACAAGCTCATCGCCGAAGACTCGGGCAAAAGCCCACGCAGCGAGGACGATGATGAGCCCCGCAGGTCGAATAGTGGAGGCTAGAAACCCTTCCCCTCCGAAGTCAAGACGGTAAACATGATCTAAGCAACCCATATACTAAAGAAAGAGAGGAAGTGAGCGCTACGGGACGTATACTCCTTCGAACCAGTAGCACCGAAGTTCAATCCATGGCCAGCTTGCCCGATCACGTTAAATCGCAGGGATCACCCCACGAGCATACGCCATGGAGGGTCCGCAGCCCTAGTGCTAGACCCCATTATCGATGGATTCCACCTCACTAGAGTCCTAATGGACGTAGGAAGCAACCTCAATCTGATATACGAGGATACAATGAAGAAAATGAGGATCGACCCATCAAGGATGAAACCCAGTAATACTATCATGCCCAATATACGATTCTATCCGAGAGGAACTCGAAGGTCCCACCAAGGATAGAGCCGCATATTGAAGACGCTTTGCAAGGTGGATATCATTACATCGTACCATTACATAATAGTTGGGGATACATGCAAAGGCATACCAATGCCACATAAATACAACAAACATCATACAGAAGAGAGGCATCCGACTACGGATGAAACACAAATGAGAAACTCAAACGACATCCACCCTGCTAGCCCAGGTTGCTGACCAGGAATCTATCCCCTGATCGAACAAGAAGCAGAAGAAGAACTCCAAAACAAGTAAGCATCGCTCTTACATCAAGATCATCGCATTACCTGTACCTGCAATTGTTGTTGTAGTAATTTGTGAGCCATGAGGACTCAGCAATCCCATTACCATGGGTATCAAGACTAGCAATGCTTAAAGGGGATGGAATGGATAAGTGGTGAGGTTGCAGCAGCACTAAGCATTGTATGGTGGCTAACTTACAAGTACAAGAATAAGATGAGAAACTACGCAAGCGGTCGCAAACTAGTAATGATCAAGAAGTGATCTTGAACTACTTATGAGTCAAACATAGCCCCACTGTGTTCTCTTCTCGACTCACCCGAAAAGAGATAGTCACGGTTACACACGCGGTTGGTGTATTTTAATTCGGATCTGGTGTCAAGTTCTCTACAACCGGATATTAAAAATTCCCATCTGCCACATAACCGCGGGCACGGCTTTCAGAAAGATTAAACCCTGCAGGGGTGTCCCAAGTTAGTCCATCACAAACGCTCACGATCAACGGAGGAAAATCCTCCTCCCGGAACAACCCGATCAAGCTTGGAATCCCAGTTCACAAGACATTTGGACAATGGTAAAACAAGTCCAGCAAGACCTCCCGACGAGCCGACACCCTGATAGGAGCCGCGCGTATGTCATCTCAGGCCACGATCAGATGAGCACAACATACATCAACTAAGACCCGAGTTTCCCCGGGGGAAGCCGCACACGACTCTAGTTTGGACAAGCGCCAACAGCACTGCCCCCTGTATTATGTTGAATAACGGACCTCAGGTAGTGAAAGTGCTAGTTATCGACTAGCGGGGAGTGAACAGGAAATTTTTACGGAAGTCTTCAAAACACGAGGTCTTTGAAGACAAACAGTAGAAATGAACCTATTGATATGCAGCGGAAGGTAGACTACACTAGACAGGCCATAGTCAATTAAGTAATGAAGTGAAAGCACGAAGACTATCAGCAGCTAGGTAGAATGGATCAGGATGGAAGATAGTATGAAGCCAAACAGTTAATAGTCTTCACTCAGTGAAGTCAATCAAATCATACAGGCAGGCAACGACTTCACGAAGAAAAACTGTAAAGTAAAGGGAAGTGAAGGATAGAACCAGTTGCTTGTTGAAGACAAGGATTTGGTAGACCGGTTCTAGTTGTTGTGACAACTGTATGTCTGGTTAGGGAGGCTGAGATTTAACTCAGAAGACCGCGTCTTCACCTTATTCCCCTTGAGCTAAGGACACCCAGTCCTCGCCCAATCACTCTGGTAAGTCTTCAAGGTAGACTTCCAAACCTTCATATACTTGATTCACTGGCAATCCACAATGGCTCTTGGATGCTCAAAACGCGACGCCTAACTGGCTAGAGGATTCACAGTCCTCAAGTGTAACAAGTCTTCAGGTCACGCAGACAAAAAGACTTTAGTGATGCCTAACACTCTTTGGCTGTGGGTGTTTTGGGCTTTGTCCTCGCAAGGATCTCTCTCTCAAATGCTTTGGAGGTGGGTTGCTCTCAAACGACAAAAGCCGTGCACTAACTCTGAGCAGCCACCAATTTATGGTGTAGGGGGTGGGCTATTTATAGCCTGGAGGCAACCCGACCTGATTTGTTCGAAATGACCCTGGGTCACTAAGGAACCGACACGTATCCAACGATCGGATTTCAAACACATGCGGCAGCTTGACTTGGGCTACAAGTAAAGCTAACTCATCCGACTCTGGATAAGATTTGCTCTCATTGTCTTCGCTCGAAGACATAGGATTTAGTTGAGCATCACTTCAGTCACTCCGATTTTGTTCACTTGGACCTCACTTAACAGTACGGTGGTTCCTATGATCAACAAAAAGAAAAGGAAACTACGAAACAACCGTGTCTTCGCACCCCATAGTCTTCATATGAATGTCTTCTCATGTCGTAATCTTCATCGTGAATGTCTTCATGTACCACCATTGTCTTCCACTTTTGGGTGAAGTGGATGGATTTAACAGATCAAAAAGACTATAGAAAGTGAGATTTATTTACCCCAAACGAAGTGCTAGACGAGGCGGAAGGGAGGCCGAGCAGTTCTAATCTCCCGCACCCTAACTCGGCGGCGGCGGAGAAGACGAGGTCACGGCCGGTGTGAGGACAACGTCAGATAGGTCGTGGCAGCTAAGCACATCGTCTCCGGCATCGACACAAGCTAGCAATGGCGCTAGGGTTTGAGTGAGGTGGCGAGGTGGAAGAAGAGATAATGACCACGCGGGATGGGTATTTATAAGGTAGAGGGCGGCACAACACAATTACGCAGGAGCCCCTAGCGGTTCATATCTGATGGGCACGTGGCATGCATGCAACTCATTGAAAGTTGTTCCATGTTCCCACGCATGCCTGGTTTGTCGGGTGGTTGTTCTGGCTTCTCCGACATTCAGGCAAAGGAATATAGCATTGAAAGCGGTTTTAAATGTGTGCCTCTGTATCTTCAGCTGACAAGGACCCAGTGAAGACATTCGACATGTTTCAATAGAATGCATATGACTAGACAGATAGAGTTTGAGGAGGAAGCGCAGAAGGGGTTAGGGTCTGATCACATTCACTTAGTTCAGAAAATGGCAAGTTCGAAGACATAGCTATAAGTGAATGTTGTACAGATGTATATATATACACACACATACATACATATGGGCTATTCTGTTACGCGTAACAGAATATTATTCTGTTACCCTTCTTGAACTGATGAATTCAAGCGGTTGAACTGATGAAATTCGAGCGGTTGAACTGATGCTTTCTGTTGCTGTTAAAAATCGTCTTCTTTAGTTCAAATTTTTTTTGCATTTTTTTATCGAAATGGGGCGTGTAATATGTCGTTGGAAAGCTCTTGACATCCACATTACAATCTTATAATTTGTTTTTGCAAAAAATATATTATTTAAGAGCAGTTTTGAAAAAACCATTTTTTTCAAAACCGAAAACGTGAATCGTATTTTGGACTTAATTTTCATACGATTTGTCGGAATTGAGCAAATAATATGGCGTTGGAAAGCTTGTGAAAATCCGCATCTTCCATATATATACTATTTATCCAAATTCTATATGATCTAAAAGTAATTTGAAAAACGGTGAAATTCTGGGCGAAACGTTTTTTCACTGTTTTTTACAAACCGTTTCTCGGATTGACGCAAATGATACGGCGTTGGAAAGCTATGAAAAATGCGCAACTTTTGCATATAGAAAGTTTTTTCTAATTTCTTACGGTTTAAATACGAATTCAAATACGGTTAAAATTGGTTTCGAACACGTTTTTTTGAAAGTTTTGTCGAAATGGGGCAAATAATATACCGTTGGATAGCTATAAAAAATGTGAAACTTAGTCATGTTGGACATTTTCTCTACTTCGAAACCGTTTAAGAGTAATTTTGAATACGACATGACGGATCCTGCTGTTTTCTCGTCTGAAAAACAGAGTGGTCGTACTGATATATGTGTATGTTTGTACTGAGCTATTTTTTGTAGTAATTTTAAATGTTTCCGACAAAAGGTACTTGCACTGATGCTTGCATGGGTTTGTACTAAGCGTGTTTTCACATGACTAGACTTTGCTCTGTTTTTGGTAATATTTTTCTCGTAATTTTTCAACGGTTTACTGTATCCTAGCCCTGAACTTGCATGGTTTATATTGTTGAACTGAATGTTATTATATCGTCGGCCCTCTACTTGCATGGTTTATATCATTGAACTGAATGATATTTTTTTAAAAGAAAATGTTTTTTTATTCTTTTTTTGAACTAAACATTTTTTACAACGATGTTCTGGACTGAATGTTCATTTTTTGACTTGTACTTTTACCATTTGAATTGCATGGGGTTTCCTTTTGCTTGAACTTTTACAATTTGAATTTTCATCATTTCTTTTCTTCCGAACGGACCACCGTTTTTAACTTGTACTGATCAATATTTTACAATGGTGCGTGTACTTCACCATTAAAAATGTTTGTACTACACATGTCCATAATAATTAACACAAGCACCATGTGGGCTAGGAAGAACAGAGCACTCAAATCAGAATTGACGCTGAAGAAACTCGCTGCAAATCATTACTTATTTAGGTGATATATCCAAACGTACAGAATTTTGAAACTTGAACTAACGACATTTCTGTACACGCACCAACTATTCTGTGTCTTTGCATGGACTGACAACAAAATATACACCTAACTAATATTAAGTTTAATTTAAACATTCGCTATTCATGAACTGGCATGTTTTCTTTTTGTGGACTGAAGAAAAGAGAACAAAAATACACAAATAACTCATGATAGAATACACACTGAAGAAAAAATAATTTCTTCTCTATGAAGTGATGATAGAATACACAAATATTCAGTATTCTGTCATCAGGTTTTTCATGGCAGGCAGTACAAGAATGACCAGGAAAAAAACAATCTTTCACACGCGAGTACAACAGCAGTACAAGTTCAGTATCATCTCTCGCACACACACCTCCTAACCTGCTTCGTGTCTACTTCTCCCTTATTGCTGCGTGCACCTGCTGCATAGCCCCTTCGCGGGCTGCACCCAGCTGCGACAACATTTGCACGAACATCAACTGAGCACATATCACAGATTAAGAAAAATCTCAGTTGGCTTGCATACAAGAGTTGGACTTCTGAGAAAAGTTGTGTAGCCTGACAAAGGTTGTGCAAGCAATAAATTGAAATGGAACGAACATTACATTAGCAAATAGATGTTGGATTGATAAGTTGAGTCTACTTGACCTTTTGTTATAGCCGATAGTGCACTGACGCACGTGTATGCACAACCATCCTTACTCCAGGCAATGACTGGACAATAGGGACAAAAGGTATGCTCACCAAGGAGCCACAACCCACTGTCGATCGAAGGAACTGATAACAGAGGAGCTCATGGACGTTCTCAGCCACGGACGTTGAACGGCTTTCCAACTGATGGGTTTTTGAGGCTTTCCTATTGACGGATTTTTGAGGAACAGAGGAAGGGGGTCTGGGCGTGGAGGCGCCGGGGGCAGGGACGTCGGGCTGGAGGCGGCAACCGGCAGGAGGGAGGTGCACAGCAACTGAGGATGGGGCAAGCATCTGCTAGGAGGAGATGGGGTGTTTTTTTGTTTGGCCGTGGTTGAGCTCGATGAGTGAGCAACTTCCACCGTTAAGTTAAGATGGTGGCTGAAGTTCTGCTCCGACTGTGGTCAGAGCTCAACTTGGACGGCTACCAGCGATTGTGGTGGACGAGCTCGTGATCGAGGGCAACCACAGGTAGGAGAACACCACGACCAGAGGCTGTCGAGGTGATTAGCGACCGGGGCCTGTCGGTGGAGAGCTGACCTGGATGAATGGCCGGTGACGGAAAGGAGGAGAGGAGCAGGACAAATAGTACTTGGGTTGGTCGCAGCAGCAGTAGATCCACGCAGATCATGGTCGGGGCCATCGGTGCCAGGTTGTGCTCGGGGCTGGAGCCGAGGAAGAATGTGGGGGCGGCGACCGAAGCTGAGGGAGAAGGTGGGGGCGGGGCGGCGAGCTGGGGGAGAAGGAAGGGTGCGGCGGCGCGCTGGGGGAGAGGGGAGGGTGCGGCGGCGCACTGGGGGAGAGTGGGAGAGCGTGGCGGCGCGTGGTGGAGAGGGGATGGCGCGGCGGCGCCCTGAGAGGGAGAGAGGAGGACGCCACGGCGTGCTGCGGGTGGGGAAGAAAGTGTTGGTCGGGATGAGTTTCTTTTCTCTTTTTCGGTGGGTAGTGATCTGGTTGGGCCTTGTTGAAAAAATAGACCGTGCCCTTATAGAGCCGAGGGGTAACATAATATTATTCTGTTACTAGTAACAGAATAGTCCATCCATATATACATCAGAAAAATACCAAATCAACATTGCAAAGATAAACCTTGAAGTCAAATCAATGTTGAAAACAAACCAAATGCGAAGATAATGCAATCATGACGCCACAAGAAAATCTTCGAGAAAGTTTGGTGGTGGCATTACCCACCGTATAGGTATTAGACCCAGACACGGCGCACAATTATCGTGGCGCTCTGAAGTCAAATTCCACGTTAATGTATTCACACTTAGAGTGTATGTCTTCATTGATTGAAGATATACGTTACTTCGTGTGTTGCACATCTAAGTCGTCAACATGCATAAGCGTTAGGATGTGTGTCCAATTACAGGACATTCGAGGATTTTAAGATATTTAGCTCACACCGCAACTTGCAAAACCTTTTCTCATCCAAGGGCTTTGTGAAGATATCTGCCAATTTCTCTCCAGTGTTGACATGAATGATATCAATATCTTCCTTCATGACATGATCTCTGAGAAAGTGATCATGGATCTGAATTTTCTTTGTCTTCGAGTGCTGGACTAGGTTGTTGGCAATCTTGATGGCGCTTTCATTATCGTAGTAGAGTGGCACATGCTTCAGGTGGATGCCATAGTCCTTGAGAGTTTGCTTCATCCATAGAAGCTGAGCGCAGCAAGATCCAGCAACAATGTATTCAGATTCAGGAGTGGAGAGAGATACACAGTTCTGCTTCTTTGAAGACCAACAGACAAGAGATCGTCCAAGAAAATGACAAGTTCCTGATGTGGACTTGCGATCAACCTTGTTACCAGCATAATCAGCATATGAGAATCCAACTAGATCATACTCTGAGCCCTTTGGATACCATAATCCTAGTGTTGGGGTGTAAGCCAAATATTAAAGAATTCGCTTCACAGCTTAGTAATGCAATTCCTTTGGTGCCGCTTGAAATCAGGCACACATGCAAACGCTAAGAATTATATCAGGCCTAGATGCACATAAGTAGAGTAAAGAACCAATCATGGAGCGGTATACCTTTTGGTCGAACTCTTTACCATTGTCGTCGGGGCCCAAATGGCCTTTGGTTGGCATTGGCGTCGTGTACCCTTTGCAGTCTCGCATTCCAAACTTCTTCAGGCAATCTTTGAGATATTTTTATTGTGAAATGAAGATGCCATTGCTCTGCTGACGGATTTGAAGACAAGGAAGAATTTCAGCTCACCCATCATGGACATCTAATATTGCTCTTGCATCATATGCCAAACTCATCACTGTATCTCCTATCAGTGCAGCCGAAGATAATGTCATCCACATAGATTTTGCATACAAACAGTTCACCATCATATGTCTTCGTGAAGAGAGTGGGGTCTAGAGAACCAGGTTTGAAGCCTTTGCTCTTCAGGAAGTCTTTGAGTGTGTCATACCAAGCGCGAGGTGCTTGTTTGAGGCCATACAATGCCTTGTTGAGCTTCTATACCATGTTAGGGCACTTTGGGTCTTCAAAACCAGGTGGTTGTGCAACATACACTTCTTCTTCAATTTTGCCAGTGAGAAAGGCACTATTTACATCCATTTGGTACAGAAGAATGTTGTTGTAGTTGGCATAGGCTATGTAACGCCCGGATAATCATGCTACAGTGATCTCACGTTAATGGTGACACGTCACCTCTGTCACTGTAATTAATCTCGGGTTGATTCAAAAAGTTTCAAATTTAAATTCAAATTAAAGTTAAACGACAAAGTTTTCAAAATATTAAACTAAAATGTTCGGGGTGTGTAGTTCAATGCCTGGATAATTATAATAAAGCAAACACATTTTTATAAAATGCCTAGATAATTTAAAATGATTTAAAACAGAAAAGAAAATAAATAAAAAAAAAGAAAAGGAAACTACAAAAACAGAAAACAAAACAAAAAAACAAAAGGGGGGAGAAGCCTCCCCTGCTGGACCGCCGCCCAGCTGGCCATCGGGCCAACCAGGCCGGCCCAGGTCGGCCCCTACTCCTCTCCCTTATCCACTCCTCCCCCCCACTCCCCACCGACAGCCCCCACTCACCCCCGAAATATCCCCCCCTCTCCCCCGATCTGGATCGGGAGGAGACCACCGCCGAACCCCGTCGCTGCCTGGAGCTTCGCCCCCCCCCGCCGGAGCTGCCTCCCCATCGTCGCCGGACTGCCGCCACCTTGACCCCTTCCTCGCCGGTCCTCCCCAACCTCCCCCGAGCCCGCTGCCCCGTGCCCTACGCTCCCTCGGTGAGGACCCCGGTCCTCCTCCTCCTCCCCGTCCCCCTCTCGCCGGCGCTCGCCTCGCCGTGCTACGTTCGGCCAGGCCGAGCCTCGGCCACGCGCCCCTGCCACCACCGCGTCCCGTGCCCTCCTGGCCTCGCCCTGCCCCGCCGCGCGAGCACGCGCTCGTGCCGCCGGGCGTGCCCCTGTGAGCCGCCCCTCCCCTCCTCTCTGTCCCTGGCCGCCGGCGCCCGCGCCCAGCTCTCCCTCGCCGCCTGGGCGGGCTACACCCGCACCCGCCGTCGCGCCCCGGCGCCCCTACTACTGCTCCGCCGCGCCTCCACGCGCGGCCGTGCCTGCCGCCGGCAGGCCACCGCGGCCACCCTGGCCTCTGTCCTCGTTCCGCCGCTCCCTGCGGGCGAGAGCCCGCACAGCCGCCTGTCGCCCCCCATCCCGGGTGGACTCGGGCGCGTGCCCGCACCCCGTACCCAGCACCCGCTAGGCCCCCCCCTCGGGCCACTGACTAGGGGGCCCCGCCCCATAACGTTTTTAGAAAAAAAAGAATTAAAAAAAAAAAATAAAATAAAAGAAAATATATAATAAATAATTAATTAATTAGCTAAATAATTAACTTAATTAATCATGTTTAGATTAACTAATTAAGAATAATTAACCTAATAAATAGTTACCCTAATTAACTACTGTTAATTAGCTAAACAATCCCTAATCAGGTGGGACCCACTTGTCAGGTTGACCAAGTCAACCCTGTTGACTGCTGACGTCAGCATGACATCATGCTGACGTCATAAATTCATTTTTCGAATTAAATTCCAGAAATTAATAAAATCTTTAGAAAATCATATCTTTTAATCCGTAACTCGGATTAAAATATTTTCAACATGAAAGTTGCTCAGAACGACGAGGCGAATTTGAATACGCAGCCCGTTTATCCGCCACGCATCCCTAGCATAGCGAACACGCAACTTTCCCCCTCTGTTTCATCTGTCCGAAAACGCGAAACACCGGGGATACTTTCCCGGATGTTTCCCCCCTTCACCGGTATCACCTCATACCGCGATAGGGCACCCCTAGCACCGCTACTTGTCATGTCATGAAATCGCTATGCATATGTTTGCTTAAATATTTATTGTTTTCCCCCCTCTTCTCTCGCTAGACACCGAGACCGACGCCGCTGCTACCCAGTACGACTACGGAGTTGACGACCACTCTCTCTTGCCAGAGCAACCAGGCAAGCCCCCCCTTTGATCACCAGATATCGCCTACTCTTCTCTATACTGCTTGCATTAGAGTAGTGTAGCATGTTACTGCTTCCCGTTAATCCTATACTGATGCATAGCCTGTCCTTGCTATACTGTTGTTACCTTTACCTGCAATCCTAATGCTTAGTATAGGATGCTAGTTTATCATCAGTGGCCCTACATCCTTGTCCGTCTGCCATGCTATACTATCGGGCGTGATCACTCGGAGTTATCACGGGATATTACTATATACTTTATACATGATACATGTGCTGACTAAAGACGGGTCGGCTTGAGAGCACCCACGAGTGGATCTTTGAGGCGGAGCGACAGGGCAGGTTCAGACCACCTAGGAGAGAGGTGGGCCTGGCCCTGCTCGGCGTTCGCGGATACTTAACACGCTTCACGAGATTTGGGTATTTGATCTGAGTCTGGCCATTTGGTCTATACGCACTAACCATCTACGCGGGAGTAGTTATGGGTATCCCGGCGTCGTGGTATCAGCCAAAGCCTTCGTGACTGTCAGCGACTGAGTGGCACGCCCGGATTGAACGTAAGCCTGCTCTTGTATTAAGGGGGCTAGTTCTGTTTCCGGCCGCGTTCGCAACGTGCAGGTGTGCTAAGGGCGATGGGCCCAGACCCCTGTGCGCTTAGGTTTAGACCGGCGTGCTGACCTCTCTGTTGTGCCTAGGTGGGGCTGCGACGTGTTGATCTTCCGAGGCCGGGCATGACCCAGGAAAGTGTGTCCGGCCAAATGGGATCGAGCGTGTTGGGGTATGTGGTGCACCCCTGCAGGGAAGTTAATCTATTCGAATAGCCGTGATCTTCGGTAACAGGACGACTTGGAGTTGTACCTTGACCTTATGACAACTAGAACCGGATACTTAATAAAACACACCCTTCCAAGTGCCAGATACAACCGGTGGTCGCTCTCTCACAGGGCGACGAGGGGAGGATCATCGGTTAGGGTTATGCTATGCGATGCTACTTGGAGGTCTTCAGTCTACTCTCTTCTACATGCTGCAAGACGGAGGCTGCCAGAAGCGTAGTCTTCGAAAGGATTAGCTATCCCCCTCTTATTCTGGCTTTCTGCAGTTCAGTCCACCGATATGGCCCTTTACACATTTACCCATGCATATGTAGTGTAGCTTCTGCTTGCGAGTACTTTGGATGAGTACTCACGGTTGCTTTCTCCTTCTTTCCCTCTATCCCTTCTACCTGGTTGTCGCAACCAGATGTTGGAGCCCAGGAGCCAGACGCCACCGTCGACAACGACCCCTACTACACCGGAGGTGCCTACTACTACGTGATGCCCGCTGACGACGACCAGGAGTAGTTAGGAGGATCCCAGGCAGGAGGCCTGCGCCTCTTTCGGATCTGTATCCCAGTTTGTGCTAGCCATCTTATGACAACTTGTTTAACTTATGTCTGTATTCAGATATTGTTGCTTCCGCTGACTCGTCTATGATCGAGCTCTTGTATTCGAGCCTTCGAGGCCCCTGGCTTGTAATATGATGCTTGTATGACTTATTTTATTTGTAGAGTTGTGTTGTGATATCTTCCCGTGAGTCCCTGATCTTGATCGTACACGTTTGCGTGTATGATTAGTGTACGATTAAATCGGGGGCGTCACAGGCTAGCAGCATGCGAATGGCTTCAAGCCTAGCCACAGGGGAAAATGTTTCTTCGAAGTCAATCCCTTCAACTTGTGTGTAACCTTGAGCAACTAGACGAGCCTTGTTTCTAACGACTTGACCATGCTCATCTTGTTTGTTGCAATAGATCCATTTGGTACCAATGATATTGTTCTTGCGAGGATCTGGACGCTTTACCAGCTCCCACACATTGTTCAGCTTGAACTGTGGAAGCTCTTCTTGCATAGCTTGAATCCATTAAGGTTCCATGAAGGCTTTGTCAACTTTCTTGGGTTCTGATATTGAGACAAATGCAAAGTGCCCACAGAAATTTGCTAGCTGTGTTGCTCTTGAACGAGTGAGGGGACCAGGTGCATTGATGCTATCAATTATCTTCTCAATCTGTACTTCATTTGCAACACGAGGATGAACTGGATGAAGATTCTGCCCTTGCTGATCATTGTCTTCATCTTCAACATTGCCTTCAGGCTGAGCAGTGTCTTCGGGCTGATTAGGTGCAAAAATGATGATTTCCTCTTCAGCCTGTGCCTTTGAAGGTATGATTTCTCCAGTACCCATAAGCTTGATAGATTCACTTGGTGTAGCTTCATCTAGCACATTTGGCAGGTGCTCTCTTTGCGAGCCATTAGTCTCATCGAACCGCACATCCACAGTTTCAACCACTTTGTAGTGAAAGAGGTTGAAGACTCTGTAGGAGTGCGAATCCTTTCCGTAGCCAAGCATAAATCCTTCATGTGCTTTCGGTGCAAATTTTGAAGTGTGATGCGGGTCCTTGATCCAGCACCTAGCACCAAATACTCTAAAATAGCTAAAGTTTGGCTTTTTACCAGTCAGGAGCTCATATGATGTCTTCTTTAGGAACTTGTGAAGATAAACACGATTGATGACGTGGCATGCAATATCAATAGCTTCAGGCCTGAACTTCCTTGGAGTCTTGTACTCATCAAGTATCGTTCGTGCCATCTCAATGAGGGTTCTATTCTTGCGCTCCTAAGGTGTGTATGGAGCCAAGAACTCATGTGTGATGCCCAATGTATCAAGATAAATGTCAAGGCCGGTGTTCTTGAATTCTGTGCTATTGTCACTTCGGATGTGCTTGATCTTGATGCCATAGTTGGCCATGGCATGATTGGCGAATCGTCTGAAGACATCCTGCACTTCGGTCTTGTAGAGAATTATGTGCACGCATGTATATCTCGAGTAATCATAACAATGACGAAGCCATAGAGGCAAGCAGTGGTAGTGAGGGTAGAATAGTGAGTAGGGCCGAATAAGTCCATGTGAAGCAGCTCGAAGGGACGTGTCGTTGTCATGATTGTCTTCGAGGGATTCTTGGCCCGAGTCATCTTTCCAGCTTCGCAGGCACCACATAGATGATCCTTCTTGAACTTGACGCCCTCGATGCCTATGACATGCTTCTTCTTTGCGAGAGTGTGTAAGTTCCTCATGCCCACATGCCCTAGCCTCCGATGCCAGAGCCATCACTCTGAAGCTTTTGCTAGAAGACATACGGCCAACTGTGGTCCTGCTGATAAATCTACCATGTACAAATCATCCTTTTGATACCCTTCAAAGACTAGAGATTTTTCAGATTCCATAAGTACAAGGCAACAATATTTACCAAATATCACAATCATGTTCAGATGACAAAGCATTGAGACATGCATTAAGTTGAAACCTGAAGGAAATATTCCCTAGAGGCAACAATAAAGTTGTTATTTATATTTCCTTATATCATGATAAATGTTTATTATTCATGCTAGAATTATATTAACCTAAAACTTAGTACATGTGTGAATACATAGACAAAACAGAGTGTCCCTAGTATGCCTCTACTTGACTAGCTCGTTAATCAAAGATGGCTAAGTTTCCTAGCCATAGACATGTGTTGTCATTTGATTAATGGGATCACATCATTAGAGAATGATGTGATGGACAAGACCGATCCATTAGCTTAGCACTATGATCGTTTAGTTTATTGCTATTGCTTTCTACATAACTTATACATGTTCCTATGACTACGAGATTATGCAACTCCCGAATACCGGAGGAACACTTAGTGTGCTATCAAACGTCACAACGTAACTGGGTGACTATAAAGATGCTCTACAGGTGTCTCCGATGGTGTTTGTTGAGTTGGCATAGACCGAGATTAGGATTTGTCACTCTATGTATCGGAGAGGTATCTCTGGGACTTCTCGGTAATGCACATCACTATAAGCCTTACAAGCAATGTGACTAATGAGTTAGTTGCGGGATGATGCATTACGGAACGAGTAAACAGACTTGCTGGTAACGAGATTGAACTAGGTATGATGATACCGACGATCAAATCTCGGGCAAGTAACATACCGATAACAAAGGGAACAACGTATTTTTTTATGCGATTTGGCCGAAAAAGATCCTCGTAGAATATGTAGGAACCAATATGAGCATCTAGGCTCTGCTATATGTTATTGGCCGGAAGCGAGTCTCGTTCATGTCTACATATTTCTCGAACCCATAGGGTCCGCACGCTTAACCTTCAATGACGATCAGTATTATGAGTTTATGTGTTTTGATGTGCCGAAGGTAGTTCAGAGTCCCGGATGTGATCATGGGCATGACGAGGAGTCTCGAAATGGTCGAGACATAAAGAACTATATATTGGGAGGCTATGTTTGGACATCGGAATGGTTCTGAATGAGTTCAGGCATTTTCCGGAGTACCGGGAGGTTATCGGAACCCCCGAGGAGTCAATGGGCCTTATTGGGCCTTAGTGGGATAGAGGAGGAGGCGGGTAAGGTGGGGGTGTGCCCCCAAGCCCAATCCGAATTGTGAAGGGGGCCGCCCCTTTCCTTCTCTCCTTCTCCCTCTTCCTTCTTCTCCTACTCCAACTAGGGAAAGGGGGGAAACCTACTCCAACTAGGAGTAGGAATTCCCCTTCGGGCGCGCCATAGAGAGGGCCGGCCCACCCCTCCTCCACTCCTTTATATACTGGGGAGGGGGGCACCCCATAGACACACAAATTGATTGTTTAGCCATGTGTGGTGCCCCCCTCCATAGAATTCCACCTCGGTCATATCGTTGTAGTGCTTAGGCGAAGCCCTGCGTCGGTAACTTTATCATCACCGTCATCACGCCGTCATGCTGAAGAAACTCTCCCTCGGCCTCAACTGGATCAAGAGTACAAGGGACGTTACCAAGCTGAACGTGTGCAGATCGCGGAGGTGCCGTGCATTCGGTACTTGATCGTTTGGATCGAGAAGACGTTCGACTACATCTACCACATTTAATAACGCTTCCGCTTTCGGTCTACGAGGGTACGTAGACATACTCTCCCTCTCTCGTTGCTATGCATCTCCTAGATAGATCTTGCATGATCGTAGGATTTTTTTTTGAAATACTGTGTTCCCTAACAGTGGCATCCGAGCTAGGTCTATGTGTAGATGTTATATGCACGAGTAGAACACAAAGGAATTGTGGGCGTGGGTATATACATATTGCTTGTCGTCACTAGTTGTTTCTTGATTCGGCGGTATTGTTGCATGAAGCGGTCCGGACCGACATTACATGACCGTGTTCCTGAGACTGGTTCTACCGACGTGCTTTGCACACAGGTGGCTGGTGGGTGTGAGTTTCTCCAACTTTAGTTGAATCGGATTCAATGAACAGGGTTCTTTCTGAAGATCAAAAAGCAATCACTATACCACGTTGTGGTTTTTATGCCGTAGTTAAGAACGGTTCTTGCTAGAAGCCCGTACCAGCCACGTAAAACTTGCAACAACAAAGTAGATGACGTCTAACTTGTTTTTGCATGGCATGTTGTGACATAATATGGTCAAGATGTGATGAGATATAAATTGTTGTGTGAGATGATCATGTTTTGTTAAAGTTATCAGCAACTGGCAGGAGCCTTATGGTTGTCTCTTTATTGCATAAGATGCAAGCGCCATATAATTGCTTTACTTTATCGCTATGCGATAGCAATAGTTGCAAAAGCAATAGTTGGCGAGACGACCATGTGATGACACGTTGATAAAGATCAAGATGATGGAGATCATGGTGTCATGACGGTGACGATGGAGATCATGACGGTACTTTGGAGATGGAGATCAAATGCACAAGATGATGATGGCCATATCATGTCACATGTTTTGATTGCATGTGATGTTTATCTTTTATGAATCTTATTTTTCTTAGTACGACGATAGCATTATGAGATGATCCCTTACTAACATTTCAAGGTATAAGTGTTCTCCCTGAGTATGCACCATTGCGACAGTTCGTCGTGCCGAGACACCACGTGATGATCGGGTGTGATAAGCTCTATGTTCACATACAATGGGTGCAAGAAAGTTTTGCACAGGCGGAATTCTCGGGTTAAACTTGACGAGCCTAGCATATGCAGATATGGCCTCGGGACACTGAGACTAAAAGGTCGAGCATGAATCATATAGAAGATATGATCAACATAGTGATGTTCACCATTGAAAACTACTCCATCTCACATGATGATCGGACATGGTTTAGTTCATATGGATCACGTGATCACTTAGATAATTAAAGGGATGTCTATCTAAGTGGGAATTCTTAAGTAATATGATTAATTGAACTTTAATTTATCATGAACTTAGTCCTGGTAGTTTTTGCATATCTATGTTGTAGATCAATAGCTCGCGTATAGCTCCCCTATTTTATTTTTGATATGTTCCTAGAGAAAAGTAAGTTGAAAGATGATAGTAGCAATGATGCGGACTAGGTCCGTGATTTGAGGATTATCCTCATTGCTGCACAGAAGAATTATGTCCTTGATGCACCGCTAGGTGACAGACCTATTGCAGGAGCAGATGCAGACGTTATGAACGTTTTGCAAGCTCGGTATGATGACTACTTGATAGTTTAGTGCGCCATGCTTTACGGCTTAGAACCGGGACTTCAAAAATCGTTTTGAATGCCACGGAGCATATAAGATGTTCTAAGAGCTGAAATTGGTATTTCAGATTCATGCCCGAGTCAAGAGGTACGAGACCTCTAACAAGTACTTTGCCTACAAGACGGAGGAGAATAGCTCAACTAGTGAGCATGTGCTCAGAATGTCTGAGTACTACAATCACTTGAATCAAGTGTGAGTTAATCTTCCAGATAAGATAGTGATTAACAGAGTTCTCTAGTCACTATCACCAAGTTATTGGAACTTCGTGATGAACTATAATATGCAAGGGATGACGAAAACTATTCCCAAGCTCTTTGTGATGCTAAAATCGACGAAGGTAGAATTCAAGAAAGAGCATCAAGTGTTGATGGTTAACAAGACCACTAGTTTCAAGAAAAAGGGACAAAGGAAAGGAAAAGGAACTTCAAAGAATGGCAAGCAAGTTTCCACTCCCGTGAAGAAACCCAGTGCTAGAACTAAGCCTGAAACGGAGTGCTTGTACTGCAAAGGGAATGGTTACTGGAAGTGGAACTACCCCAAATACTTAGCGGATAAGAAGGATGGCAAAGTGAACAAAGGTATATTTGATATACAGATTATTGATGTGTACTTTACTATTGTTCATAATAGCCCCTGGGTATATGATACTGGTTCAGTTGCTATGATTAGTAACTTGAAAACAGGAGTTACAAAATGAACAGAAACTAGTTGAGGGCAAGGTGACGATGTGTGTTGAAAGAGATTCCAAGGTTGATAAGATCACCATCACGCACTCCCTTTACCTTCGGGATTAGTGTTGAACCTAAAATAAATGTTATTTGGTGTTTGCGTTGAGCATAAATATGATTGGATCATGTTTATTGCAATAAGGTTATTCATTTAAGTCAAGGAATAATTGTTGTTCTATTTATATGAATAAACCATTCTATGGTCATACACTCAATATAAATGGTTTATTGAATCTCGATCATAGTAATACACATATTCATAATATTGAAGCCAAAATATGCAAAGTTAATAATGATATTGCAAATTATATGTGGCACTGCTGTTTAGGTCATATTGGTGTAAACCCATGAAGAAACTCCATGCTGATGGACTTTTGGAATCACTTGATGCTTGCGAACCATGCCTCATGGGCAAGATGACTAAGACTCCGTTCTCCGGAACAATGGAGCGAGCAACAGTCTTATTAGAAATAATACATACTGATGTATGCGATCCAATGAGTATTGAGGCTCGCGGCGGGTATCATTATTTTTTGACCTTCGCAGATGATTTGAGCAGATATGAGTATATCTACTTAATGAAACACAAGTTTGAAACGTTTGAAAAGTTCAAAGAATTTCATAGTGAAGTGGATAATCATCGTAACAAGAAAATAAAGTTTGTATGATCTGATCGCGGAGACGAAATATTTGAGTTACGAGTTTGGCCTTCAGTTGAAACAATGTCGAATAGTTTCGCAACTCACGCCACCTGGAACACCACAACGTAATGGTGTGTCCGAACGTCGTAACCGTACTTTATTAGATATGGTGCGATCTATGATGTCTCTTACTGATTTATCACTATCGTTATGCGGTTATGCATTAGAGACAGCTGCATTCACGTTAAATAGGGCACCATCTAAATCCATTGCCACGACACCATATGAACTGTGGTTTAGCAAGAAACCTAAGCTGTCATTTCTTAAAGTTTGGGGCTATGATGCTTATGTGAAAAAGTTTCAACCTGATAAGCTCGAACCCAAATCGGAGAAATGCATCTTCATAGGATACCCAAAGGAAACTATTGGGTACACCTTCTATCGTAGATCTGAAGGCAAGATATTCGTTTCTAAGAAAGGATCATTTCTAGAGAAGAAGTTTCTCTCAAAAGAAGTGAGTGGGAGGAATGTAGAACTTGATGAGGTAATTGTACCTTCTCCCGAATTGGAAAGTAGTTCATCACAGGAATCAGTTCTAGTGATTCCTACGCCAATTAGTGAGGAAGCTAATGATGATGATCATGAAACTTCAGATCAAGTTACTACCGAACCTCATAGGTCAACCAAAGTATGGTCCGCACCAGAGTGGTACGGTAATCCTTTTTGGAAGTCATGTTACTAGACCATGACGAACCTACGAACTACGAGGAAGCGATGATGAGCCCAGATTCCGCAAAATGGCTTGAGGCCATGAAATCTAAGATGGGATCCATGTATGAGAACAAAGTGTGGACTTTGCTTGACTTGCCCAATGATCGGCAAGCCATTGAGAATAAATGGATCTTCAAGAGGAAGACAGACACTGATAGTAGTATTACTATATACAAAGCTCGAATTGTCGCAAAAGGTTTTCAACAAGTTCAAGATGTTGACTATGATGAGATTTTCTCACTCGTAGCGATGCTTAAGTCTGTCCGAATCATGTTAGCAATTGCCACATTTTATGAAATCTGGCAAATGGATGTCAAAACTGCATTCCTTAATGGATTTCTTAAAGAAGAGTTGTATATGATGCAACAAGAAGGTTTTGTCGATCCTAAAGGTGCTAACAAAGTGTGCAAGCTCCAACGATCCATCTATGGACTGGTGCAAGCATCTTGGAGTTGTAATATATGCTTTGATAAAGTGATCAAAGCATATGGTTTTATACAGACTTGCGGTGAAGCCTGTATTTACAAGAAAGTGAGTGGGAGCACTACAACCTTTCTGATAAGTATATGTGAATGACATATTGTTGATTGGAAATGATGTAGAATTTTCTAGAAAGCATAAAGGAGTGTTTGAAAGGAGTTTTTCAAAGAGATACCTCGGTGAAGCTACTTACATATTGAGCATCAAGATCTATAGAGATAAATCAAGATGCTTGATATATTTTTCAATGAGTACATACCTTGACAAGATTTTGAAGTAGTTCAAAATGGAACAGTTCTTGCCTGTGTTGCAAGGTGTGAAGTTGAGTAAAGACTCAAAACCTGACCACGACAGAAAATAGAAAGAGAATGAAAAGTCATTCCCTATGCCTCAGCCATAGGTTCTATAAAGTATGTTATGCTGTGTACCAGACCTATTGTGTACCTCACCAAGAGTTTGGCAAGAGGGTACAATAGTAATCCAGGAGTGGATCACTGGACATCGGTTAAAATTATCCTTAGTGGAATAAGGATATGTTTCTCGGTTATGGAGGTGACAAAAAGTTTGTCGTAAAGAGTTATGTCGATGCAAGTTTTGACACCGATCTGGATGACTCTAGGTCTCAATCTGGACACATTTTGAAAGCCGGAGCAATTAGTTAGAGTAGCTCCGTGCAGAGCATTGTAGACATAGAAAAATTTGCAAAATACATACGGCTCTGAATGTGGCAGACCCCTTGACTAAATTTCTCTCACAAGCAAAACATGATCACTCTTTGGGTGTTAATCACATAGTGATGTGAACTAGATTATTGACTCTAGTAAACCTTTTTGGGTATTAGTCACATGGAGATGTGAACTAATCACATAAAGATGTGAACTATTGGTGTTAAATCACATGATGATGTGAACTAGATTATTGACTCTAGTGCAAGTGGGAGACTGAAGGAAATATGCCCTAGAGGCAATAATAAAGTTGTTATTTATATTTCCTTATATCATGATAAATGTTTATTATTCATGCTAGAATTGTATTAACCGGTAACTTGATACATGTGTGAATACATAGACAAATAGAGTGTCCCTAGTATGCCTCTACTTGACTAGCTCATTAATCAAAGATGGTTAAGTTTCCTAGCCATAGACATGTGTTGTCATTTGATAAACATGCTCACATCATTAGAGAATGATGTGATGGACAAGACCCATCCATTAGCTTAGCACTATGATCGTTTAGTTTATTGCTATTGCTTTCTTCATAACTTATACATGTTCCTATGACTATGAGATTATGCAACTCCCGAATACTGGAGGAACACTTAGTGTGCTATCAAATGTCACAACGTAACTGGGCGACTATAAAGATGCTCTATAGGTGTCTCTAATGGTGTTTCTTGAGTTGGCATAGATCGAGATTAGGATTTGTCACTCCGTGTATCGGAGAGGTATCCCTGGGCCCTCTCGGTAATGCACAACACTATAAGCCTTGCAAGCAATGTGACTAATGAGTTAGTTGCGGGCTGATGCATTACGGAATGAGTAAAGAGACTTGCTGGTAACGAGATTGAACTAGGTACGATGATATCGACGATCGAATCTCGGGCAAGTAACATACCGATGAGAAAGGGAACAATGTATGTTGTTATGCGGTTTGACCGATAAAGATCTTTGTAGAATATGTAGGAACCAATATGAGCATCCATGTTCCGCTATTGGTTATTGACCAAAAGTGAGTCTCGGTCATGTCTACATAGTTCTCGAACCCGTAGGGTCCGCACACTTAACGTTCGATGACGATCGGTATTATGAGTTTATGTGTTTTGATGTACCGAAGGTAGTTCAGAGTCCCGGATGTGATCACAGACATGACAAGGAGTCTCGAAATGGCCGAGAAATAAAGATCGATATGTTTGAAGGCTATGTTTGTACACCGGAATGGTTTGGTATGAGTTCAGGCATTTTCTGGAGTACCAGGAGGTTACCGGAACCCCCCAGGGAGTCAATGGGCCTTATTAGGCCTTAATGGGAGAGAGGAGGAGGCGGCTAAGGTGGGAGAGCCCCCCAAGCCCAATCCGAATTGGGAAGGGGGCCGACCCCCCTTTCGTTCTCTCCTTCTCCCTCTTCCTTCTTCTCCTACTCCAACTAGGGAAAGGGGGAAAACCTACTCCAACTAGGAGTACGAATCCCCCTTGGGGCGCGCCATAGAGAGGGCCGGCCCTCCCCTCGTCCACTCATTTATATATGGGGGAGGGGGCACCCCATAGACACACAAGTTGATTGTTTAGCCATGTGTGGTGCCCCTTCCATAGAATTCCACCTCGGTCATATCGTTGTAGTGCTTAGGAGAAGCCCTGCGTCGATAACTTCATCATCACCGTCATCACACCGTCATGCTGACGAAACTCTCCCTCGGCCTCAACTGGATCAAGAGTATGAGGGACTTCACCGAGCTGAACGTGTGCAGATCGTGGAGGTTCCGTGCGTTCGGTACTTGATCGGTTGGATCGCGAAGACGTTCGACCACATCAACCGCGTTTCATAACGATTCCGCTTTCGGTCTACGAGGGTAAATAGACATACTCTCCCCCTCTCGTTGCTATGCATCTCCTAGAGAGATCTTGCGTGATCGTAGGAATTTTTTTGAAGTACTGTGTTCCCCAACAAAACCAAGGGATTCGTCAAGCATCACTTTAACCATGTGCTGATTCTTTGAGATTGCAACTCTACCTAGGCCCAATACCTTGCTTTTACTAGTGTCAGTAAATGTGATGTGACTTTTGTCAGACGAACATAGGGTTGAATCCATAAGAAGATTTCGATCACCAGTTGTCGGTGTCAAAACCGGCGGATCTCGGGTAGGGGGTCCCGAACTGTGCGTCTAGGCCGGATGGTAACAGGAAGCAAGGGACACGAAGTTTTACCCAGGTTCGGGCCCTCTCGATGGAGGTAAAACCCTACGTCCTTCTTGATTAATATTGATGATATGGGTAGTACAAGAGTAGATCTACCATGAGATCAGAGAGGCTAAACCCTAGAAGCTAGCCTATGGTATGATTGTTGTTGTAGATGTCGTCCTACGGACTAAAACCCTCCGGTTTATATAGACACCGGAGAGGGTTAGGGTTACACAAAGTCGGTACAATGGTAGGAGATCAACATATCCGTATCGCCAAGCTTGCCTTCCACGCCAAGGAAAGTCCCTTCGGGACACGGGAAGAAGTCTTCAATCTCGTATCTTCATAGTCCAGGAGTCCGGCTGAAGGTATAGTCCGGCTATCTGAACACCCCCTAATCCAGGACTCCCTCAGTAGCCCCTGAACCAGGCTTCAATGACGATGAGTCTGGCGCGCAGATTGTCTTCGGCATTGCAAGGCGGGTTCCTCCTCCAAGTACTTTATAGAAGATTTTGAACACAAAGATAGTGTCCGGCTCTGCAAAATAAGTTTCCACATATTGCCATAGAGAGAATAATATTTACACAAATCTAATCTGCTGACGTATTCCATAGTGTGACACACCACGGCCAAGCCTTTATCCGAGTCGTTTCATTATCCCACCTCAGTGCGTCATGCGAGGCGGTTTCCTTGGCACGTCTTGTTAAAGCAGAGATCGTGTCCCCTTATTCCGGGATTCTCATCAATACGGGCGTGGGTAACCCAACCGCGCCATTGATTACAGCGCTTGGAGATAAGCGAGTTTTACCAGGCTGGTGGGGACACGTAGTTGCGTCCACCCATATAAGGGGATAAGGATCCACCTTTTCACCTACGCCTTCTTCCTCCCTTGCTTATCCATTCTTCGTGCACTCGAGCTCCAGCGCCCAAGTCCGCACTCCCCACCTCAACCTTCTCCAGCCATGTCCGGAGCGGGAGGCAAGTGGATGGTCTCCTCCGTCACGGAGGGACACATCAAAAAACCGAGGAAGGCCGGATACTTGTCTAACGACATCGCGTATCGGCTTCCCGAAAAGGGGCAGCTCATCCCCACCCCTAGGCCCCATGAGAGGGTGGTGTTCCTCCCCCATTTCCTCCGCGGACTGGGCTTCCCTCCTCACCCATTTGTCCGGGGGCTCATGTTCTACTACGGCCTGGATTTCCACGATCTGGCCCCGAACTTTGTCCTCAACATCTCGGCGTTTATCGTCGTGTGCGAGGCTTTCCTCCGCATCCGCCCCCATTTCGGCCTATGGCTCAAGACTTTCAACGTCAAGCCGAAGGTGGTGCGCGGCAACCAGGCGGAGTGCAGAGGCGCCATGGTGGGCAAGATGCCCAACGTCTTATGGCTCGAGGGCTCCTTTGTGGAGACCCTGAAGGGGTGGCAATCGGGGTGGTTTTATATCACCGAGCCGCGCAACCCCGAATGGGTCGCAGCCCCCGAGTTTCGATCCGGACCCCCTACGCGGCTCACCTCCTGGAAGGAGACGAGCTTGTCATGGGGTAAAAAAGGAGAGCTGACCGGACTCCAAACATGCGTCCAAACCCTGGTGGACAAGAAGCTCAAACTTGTCAACGTAGTCCAGGTTATGCTCATCCGCCTGATCCTCCCGTGTCAACAACGGGCTTTCAACCTGTGGGAGTTCGACCCGGCGCGGCACCGAACTCTGAGTAGGCTCTTCGACACGACGTACGAATATGCCTGGAAGGTGCTTTTCAAGGGCGCCGAGGCCCCCGCATCCGCTACCGAGGATCGCGGATTCAGTACGCAGCGTCACGCTCATGCGGTAAGCTGTTTTTTTCCTTTTACAGGGTATCAGTTTTTCATAGTTTGACTCCATGCGGGATCTAAGCTCCCTTACCTTTGACAGGATTGGCAGGAGATGTCCGGACAGATCAACTGTCCAGCTCCTTTGCCCGAAGGCCCAGCAGATGCTCGCTTGGCGAAGCTGTTGGTTTCGGCACCCTATGTGGTGCCAGAGAAGAAGGCCACGAAAAAGGCCACGGGGACTCGAAAGAGTGCCCGGCACCAGGAGGTGTCGGATCCATCATCCGATGGTTCCGAGGCGCATTCCTCCCGTGAAGTCGAGGAGGAAGAAGAAGAGGCCTCTCCCCCTCCAGCGGGAGGAGAGAAGAAAAGGAAGGCCGCCCTCTCTGGGGAGGCCGGAGGGTCCAAGAAGGGGAAAACCCTTCCTCCGGACTACTCCACTGATGTCGACGACAGCTGAGAGGAGTGGCTTCCCAGGGCCAAGCCCCTGGCTAAATCGTAAGTATCTGGATACCCGAGTAATTCCTAGTATTCCTTCATTTCACAACTTTCCCTTATGTTGAATATGTTTATGCAGCCCACCCAAAGACCGGCTCGACGCGTCGTCGAGCGGCTCGCTGGACTCGTCGGATGTGAACTCGCTTCCGACGGCTTCCCCCCCGCCCTACGGACGACACCGAAGTGTTGTCCCAACAGGTTCCAAGCCGGGAGGAGGTGGTCCTGGAGGCGCCGCAAGGCGACCTCCCGGACTCCAGGAGTAAAGGGGATGAAACCCCCCAGGGCTCCAAGTCCGGCTCTAGGCCGGACACCGCTCCAGAACCTTCAAAGGTTCCAGAGTCCGGCGGGGGACCTCCTTCCAAGTGGGGCAAGCCCACCGTGCCGGTGACCCCCGTCCAACCGGAGGCGCCGGACAATCTGCTGGAGGCGCTCAAAGGCGCCTCCATCGACGAGGCGCACTGCACCATTATGAGTGCGGTGGTCCAGAAGGTTCAGTCCGCCAAGAGCGGACTGACTGAAGCTTGTACTAGCCTTTTAACAGGCTTTGAGGTAAGTAAAGAATGTGTAAATAATATTAACGCATAGACAGTAGCCCCTGATGCTCTGTTTGGCGTTCGGAAAGAAAAGCCGAATAGAGGATCAAATAAAATTCGCAGGAGTCCAACAAAAAGGAGTCAATATGCGTATGCAGGCTTCTCTGCTTGCGTCCGCCGCACTGATTGCGGAAGTGGACACACTAAAGCAGAGCCTCGAGCGGTCCGAGCAAGAGCTTGGGTGTGCCAAGAAGCAGCTCGAGGACAATGAAGGTAAGAAATACCTTGCTTAAATATATATATAAAGGTGCAATTGCAAAAAATGACAGGATCATCGTGGCTATTGTAGGGGCCACGTCTGAGGTGGCGACCCTTAAGCAAGCGCTGGTCGAGGCCGAGAAGAGGGCGGCCATGGAGCGCACCGAGCGGGAGAAGTATGAGGCCGAGGTTGGCAAGGTGCGGCAAGAGCTCCAGGCTCTCATGGAAAAACATGAGAGTTTGGAGCTTGACTCAAAGACGCGAGCGTCCGAGCTCGCGGTGGCTATTGAAAATGCCAAGCCTTCCAAGGCCGAATCCCAGAAGACCCTCCAGGAGTTGGATGAGGTGAAGAAGATAGCGGCGGGTAAGGCATTCTTTATGCAAAGCAAACACATAAACGTGAGTTACTTGTTACTTACCCGAATCCGAAGCTCTCCAGGAGCGTTCGCAGATCTTCCCCGGAGTGTGTCCGATGCTGCCGCATTCTATCGAGCCGAGGAGGGCAGCTCGACAGAGAAGGTGTTCTGGTCTCAGTAAGCTGAGGCCGGACACCCCATGCCCCTGAGCGACCAGCTGAAGCAACTGGTCGAGCTCCACAAGGCGGCCGAACAGGCCATGAAGGGCCTCATAGTTTGGCTATGGCCTGGAGAGGCTCTGCCTGGGAGCTATTTCGGGCTGGTGCGGCGGCTGGTGGAGGCCTGTCCAAGGCTCGAAGTCATCAAGTGCTCCGTCTGCATTGAAGGTGCCCGTAGGGCCCTTGCCCGTGCTAAGGTGCACTGGGCAAGCTGGATGCTGAGAAGCTTGTGAAGGACGGGCCACCGCCGGGGAAAGAGCATCGCAAGCCCGAGAATTATTATAAGGATGTTCTGAAGGGTGCCTGCCTTGTGGCGGATGAATGTTCTAGGGATGTAATTTTTGAGTGAAACTTGCTCATTTTGTCCTCTGCGCTGAAAACTTGTTCATATGCGCTAAGAAATGCTGTTGGAATTTAAAATATTACCTTCTGTGCAGCTGTTTATCAATTCTGAGAGATGGCAAGTCGTCGGCTTCTGCCCCCGTGCCGCTAGTGCTGGGGTGTTCGGGGATAAACCTGAGCGCTCTTTTTCCCATGTTTGGGTCCTTCGAGGGAGGCGCTCAGCCCAACGAACAAGGCAATCGGACTATAATGCGTGAACACTCTCACTTAGCCATAGAATTCTATAATTTTAAATTTCGGCAAAGCCCCTGGTATTCGGAAGACCGAGTTCGGGGTGCTATCCACGCCTTGGCCGGACAGAGCCGGCTCCTCGCTCTAAGCAGCATAAGTCTTTAGGGACTCGAAAAACCTCTCGAACAGCGACCATCTCTCGCTTCATCATGACAGTCAGTTTTAGCTTTCTCCACTAAGGTGCTCGACCCAGCTCAACTGGCGCACAATCGCAGTGGTTCTCCTAGTGCTACCTTAGCCGATATAGCGGAACGTAAGGCACCAAAACATAGGAGCCGGGCAAACCCAACTATTGACCCAAGACATGATTCGGAGCCGATGCATATAATGCTATAAGTTCGGGGTGCCGCACTTGTTAAAGTGTGCGGACTTCTCACACCATATTGAGGGGTACTTGTAGGATCTAGAAGTAGATGTGTCTAGAGGGGGGGGGGTGATTAGACACTTAGTGCTAAAGTTGCAATTTTTAAGCTTTTTCGGTTTAAGTGGAGTTTAGGCACAATTTCAACTCACACAATACATATCAAGCAAGCATGCAAAGAGTATATGAGCAGCGGAATGTAAAGCATGCAACTTGCAAGAATGTAAAGAGAAGGGTTTGGAGAATTCAAACGCAATTGAAGACACGGATGTTTTTCCCGTGGTTCGGATAGGTGGTGCTATCCTACATCCACGTTGATGGAGACTTCAACCCACGAAGGGTAACGATTGCGCGAGTCCACACAGGGCTCCACCCAAGGGTAACGGTTGCGCGAGTCCACACAGGGCTCCACCCACGAAGGGTCCATGAAGAAGCAACCACCCACAAAGGGTCCACGAAGAAGCAACCTTGTCTATCCCACCATGGCCATCGCCCACACAGGACTTGCCTCACTAGAGGTAGATCTTCACGAAGTAGGCGATCTCCTTGCCCTTACAAACTCCTTGGTTCAACTCCACAATCTTGTCAGAGGCTCCCAAGTGACACCTAGCCAATCTAGGAGACACCACTCTCCAAGAAGTAACAAATGGTGTGTAGGTAATGAACTCCTTGCTCTTGTGCTTCAAATGATAGTCTCCCCAACACTCAACTCTCTCTCATAGGATTTGGATTTGGTGGAAAGAAGGTTTGAGTGGAAAGCAACTTGGGAAGGCTAGAGATCAAGATTCATATGGTAGGAAAGGAATGTCTTGGTCTCAACACATGAGTAGGTGGTTCTCTCTCAGAACATATGAGTTGGAATGATGTGTGTGTTCTGATGGCTCTCTCATCGAATGAGGAGGAGGTGGAGGGGTATATATAGCCTCCACACAAAATCCAACGTTACACAGTTTTCCAATCTCGGTGGGACCGAATCAATAAACTCGGTCGAACCAAAAATGTAAACCTAGTGACCGTTAGTGATTTCTGTGGGACCGACTGGATCAACTCGGTGGGACCGATGTGCTAGGGTTAGGGTAAATCCAAAACTCGGTTTGACCGATTACTCAAACTCGGTGGGACCGATTTGGGTAATAAGTGAAACTGAGATTTGGTCAAGCAAACTCGGTGGGACCGACTGCATATCTCGGTGGGACTGAGAATATTGGAATGGGTAACAGAGAGTTTGCAAGCCCATCTCGGTGAGACCGAGATCCCATCGGTGAGACCGAACTGATTAGGGTTTGGCAGTGGCTAATGACAAGTGAAACTCGGTGGCGCCGGATAGGAAGAATCGGTAGGACCGAGTTTGGCTTAGGGTTTAGGTCATATGTGGAAGTGGGAAAGTAGCTGAGGGTTTTGGAGCATATCATTAAGCACATGAAGCAAGAGGCTCATTAAGCAACACCTCATCCCTCCTTGATAGTATTGGCTTTTCCTAAAGACTCAATGTGATCTTGGATCACTAAAATATAAAATGAAGAGTCTTGAGCTTGAAGCTTTAGCCAATCCTTTGTCCTTAACATCTTGAAGGAGTTCCCACAACCTTTAGTCCATGCCACCCCATTGTTGAACTTATCTGAAACATGCTAGATCGAAATGTTAGTCCAACAAGAGATATGTTGTCATCAATTATCAAAACCACCTAGGGAGCACTTGTGCTTTCAGTACTAAAGCCCCTGGCGTATTTTGGCCGTACCAAAATGTACGGGTGCAACATGTCGTTAAGGAACATATATATAAAAAAAGTAATGCACAAATAGACAAAAGCTATGCATTGTTTATTAAAGAGGGCTGCGATCCAAGCAGAACGATACAAATAATGCGATAAGCAAAAGGTTGGACTATTTAACATGTCCGTTCCAGGGGCAAGCTGCGGAATAGTATGCGAAACAGGTATACTGCTCGTGATAGAGACCACCTGGGAGTTCTGTAATGCGGCGTGGCTTGTCTGCTTCCCTGGTTCTTGCATCGTTTGTGCGGCAATTGAACTGCCGAACAGGCCATCCGAAGAATGGAGTCCTGAAAGTAAGAGAAAATTAAAAAATCGGCAGCCCCTGGTGCGGTTTAAGCCGTGCTTCGGGCGTGCCGTGATGGTGCCCCTCCCCCTGTACCCATGGTATTTCTACAGCGTAGTTATGTACGTGAAGTACTGGTGTCGCATTTTTGCGAGGGCCGGGGTTGGAGCCGCATTGCTACGCCTGCTCGGATCGTGCCAGGCGGTCTTGTTGTAGGTTACTCCGGGCGCGCTTGACGGTGTCCGGTCGTTTAATGGCCGGACTGGAGAACTGCCTGGAGAGGCTGCTTTGTACTTCCGCTGCAAGGGCCGCCGTGTGCTCCTCCGTTCGGAGGGAGCATTCGGTGTTTCCATTAATCGTAATTACTCCTCGAGGGCCTGGCATCTTGAGCTTAAGGTATGCGTAGTGCGGTACCGCATTGAACTTGGCGAATGCAGTTCGCCCGAGTAGTGCGTGATAGCCACTGCGGAATGGGACTATGTCGAAGATTAACTCCTCGCTTCGGAAATTATCCGGAGATCCGAAGACCACTTCAAGTGTGACTGAGCCTGTACAGTTGGCCTCTACACCTGTTATTACGCCTTTAAAGGTCGTTTTGGTGGGCTTAATCCTCGAGGGATCTATGCCCATTTTCCGCACTGTATCCTGGTAAAGCAGGTTCAGGCTACTGCCGCCGTCCATAAGGACTCTAGTGAGATGAAATCCGTCAATAATTGGGTCTAGAACCAATGCGGCGAATCCGCCATGACGGATGCTAGTGGGATGGTCCCTTCGATCAAAGGTGATCGGGCAGGAGGACCATGGGTTGAACTTTGGGGCGACTGGCTCTACCGCGTATACGTCCCTTAACACGCGCTTCCGCTCCCTTTTGGGGACGTGGGTTGCGTATATCATGTTCACCATCCGCACTTGCGGGGGGAAACCCTTCTGTCTATTGTTGTTTGGTGGCCGGGGCTCCTCGTCGTCATCGCTATGCAGCCCCTTGTCTTCATTTTCGGCATTTAACTTGCCTGCCTGCTTGAACACCCAACAATCCCTGTTGGTGTGATTGGCCGGCTTTTCGGGGGTGCCATGTATCTGGCACAAGCGGTCGAGTATTCGGTCCAAACTGGACGGGCCCCTAGGATTCCTTTTGAATGGCTTTTTCCGCTAACCGGATTTAGAGCCTCTGAATCTGGCCTTAACTGCCGTATCCTCAACATTGTCGCCGTTAATGCGGCGCGTCTGCTTGTTGCGACGCGACCTGCCACTACTGTCCCTGGTATCCGAATTACCAGCGTTCTTGGTTATATTGTTGCTACAAGCAAGCCAGCTGTCTTCTCCCATGCAAAAGCGGGTCATGAGTGTCGTGAGTGCTGACATAGACTTCGACTTTTCCTGTCCAAGGTGCCGGGCAAGCGACTCATCACGGATATTGTGCTTGAAGGCTGCTAGGGTCTCAGCGTCCGTACAGTCGACTATTTGATTTTTCTTTGCTAGGAACCGTGTCCAGAATTGCCTGGCCGATTCCTCTGGCCTTTGAATTACGTGACTTAGGTCATCAGTGTCTGGGGGTCGCACATAAGTGCCCTGGAAATTGTCGAGGAATGCAGCTTCCAGGTCCTCCCAACAACTGATTGATCCTGTTGGCAAGCTGTTAAGCCAATGCCGAGCTAGTCCTTTAAGCTTGAGTGGGAGGTATTTGATGGCGTGGATATCATCGCCGCGGGCCATGTGGATATGAAGGAGATAATCCTCGATCCATACCGCAGGATCTGTTGTGCCATCATATGATTCGATGTTTACGGGTTTGAAACCCTCGGGGATTTGATGATCCATTATTTCGTCTGCAAAGCATAGTGGGTGTGCGGCGCCTCTGGGCTATATCACGACGTAGCTCCAATGAGCTTTGTCTACTGTGTTCGGCCCTCCTGAATTTGTGGCCGGCGTGACGGTTACCGTCTCGAGTCGTGGGGCGCCCACGCGATCCGTAGATCGATCTTGTTTGCCTTGCCTTGTCCTCCAACATATCTCGCAAGTCCGGCGCATTTTCCCGTGCCTTGGTACGGGGTGCGGCTTGAGTGGAGGGCCGAGAGGCCTCTCTCTCGCGTCCACGAGGTGGCCGATCGGCCGTATCGAGTGCAGGTGATGTAGGTTTAAGTGCTTCCTCCTCTAATCGGGGTAGCAACCTGCGCTTTGGGTAGCTCTTGGAGGGGCGTTCGAGTTTATGCTCTTCGGCCGCAAGGACTTCAGCCCATCTGTCGACTAGCAAATCTTGATCAGCTCTAAGCTGTTGCTATTTTTTCTTGAGGCTTCTTGCCGTGGCCATAAGCCTACGTTGAAAACGCTCTTGCTCAATGGGATCCTCTGGCACGACGAATTCATCGTCGTCGAGGCTTGCCTCGTCTTTGGAGGGAGGCATATAATTATCGTCCTCGACCTCTCTGTCTGCCGCTCTCTCATGAGGGCTGGTTTCTCCATCCTCCTGTGCTAAATATTGCTGGAGGGGGTTTTCTTCGGCACTTTCCGGAGTATTATTATCTCCCGTGCTGGAATCATCGTATTTGTTTTGACGGGATTTTGAGCGGCGCCGCTGACGCCGGTGCTTAGGTTGTTTCTTGGAGGGGTCATCCTCCGCTGTTCCATCGCCATCTCCTTCTTTTGGGGTGTCCACCATGTATATGTCATATGACGAGGTGGCTTTCAAGGGCCTAATAGGCGCTGGTTCTTCATCGTCTCCTTCATTGGCGTCCATACCGTCGATGTCTTCGGAGTCGAAGTCGAGCATGTCGGTTAAATCGTCGACAGTGGCTACAAAGTGGGTGGTGGGTGGGCTTTGAATTTCTTCATCGTCCGTATCCCAACCTTGCTGACCGTAGTCCGGCCAGGGCTCTCCTGATAAAGAGAGAGACTTCAGTGTCTTCAAGATATCGCCGAAAGGCGAGTGCTGAAAGATGTCCGCGGCAGTAAACTCCATGATCGGCGCCCAATCGGATTCGATCGGCAGGGGCGCGGAGGGTTCGAAGTCCGGAGAGGAGTCCGGCTCCTTGGAGTCACGAGTCTCGCAGAGTGCGGGGCTGGTGTTCGGCTCGATCGCCGTTGGGATCGCAGCCCCCGAGGCATCGTCCAACCACCCATCCTCGATCGGCGTAGTTGGCTCCGAATTAAGGGTCGAAGCCGATGCGGGTGCGGCCTCCAGGGCACTGTTCGGCGGTAGAGCTAGATCATGCTCGTCGTGATAGTGCGGCGCGCTCGGCAGTGGCTTGAATCCATCGAAGATCAAGTCCCCGCGGATGTCAGCCGTGTAGTTTAAGCTTCCAAATCTGACTTGACGGCTAGGGGCATAGCTTTCGATCTGCTCTAGATGGCCAAGTGAATTGGCCCGCAGTGCGAAGCCGCCGAAGACGAAGATCTGTCCAGGGAGGAAGGTCTCACCCTGGACTGCATCGCTATTGATGATCGTAGGAGCCATCGAGCCTAATGACGATGACACAGAGGAACTCTCAATGAAAGCACCAATGTCGGTGTCAAAACCGGCGGATATCGGGTAGGGGGTCCCGAACTATGCGTCTAGGCCGGATGGTAACAGGAAGCAAGGGACACAAAGTTTTACCCTGGATCGGGCCCTCTCGATGGAGGTAAAACCCTACGTCCTGCTTGATTAATATTGATGATATGGGTAGTACAAGAGTAGATCTACCACGAGATCAGAGAGGCTAAACCCTAGAAGCTAGCCTATGGTATGATTGTTGTTGTAGATGTCGTCCTACAGACTAAAACCCTCCGGTTTATATAGACACCGGAGAGGGTTAGGGTTACACAAAGTCGGTTACAATGGTAGGAGATCTACATATCCATATCGCCAAGCTTGCCTTCCACGCCAAGGAAAGTCCCTTCCGGACACGGGACGAAGTCTTCAATCTCGTATCTTCATAGTCCAGGAGTCCGGCTGAAGGTATAGTCCGGCTATCTGAACACCCCCTAATCTAGGACTCCCTCACCAGTCATGTGGTTAGTGCATCCAGTGTCCATAATCCACTCAGAAGCCTTTGGTGTCGTACCCTACAGTGCAGTTTGGGGGATAGGCTTCCCCAAGGGAAATGTGAAGCATAAACATTTGACGAACAAGCATATTATCAAAGTTCAGATCCTTGTTAGGGTAGATAGGATGTCTGTCTAGAAATCCTGGGACGAAATACATAGTAAGACCATTCTGGCATTTTATCTTGCGTCCCACAAGATGTTTTAGGTCCCCAGCATAAGCATATGAAGCCTTTGATTTCCGGCTGGAGACCTTTCCCTGCAAAAGAGAGTTAATTTTTCTTAACCACCCACATCTTCTGGGGTGGCTTAGAAGTAATGAGCCTAAGTGCAGCATCTGAGAACTTTGGCTTTGGAGCCCTAGAAAATAGTCTTGCAGGAGGTGAATAATACTCATAAGAATAGGAAGAAAAGTTCTTGGTCTTATGAACATAGCGGTTTGATGAAACACACTCATATTAATAAGTATTAGTATGGTTTCCCTACAAAACATTGGCGTTAGGGTGATGCTGATGAGTCCTCTGTCTGTATGAAGCCATTGGACCATGTGAAGCCTTAGGTCTTTTGTTTGTCTTCTTCCCATGTGGTGTCATGATGAAATTCATAGGAAGCTTCTCAAGACAACTTTTGGGCACCCAGATTTTCTTCAAACGTGATCCATTCCTGCAGTTAGTACCGATATACCTGGCAAACACTTCACCATTCTGAGTCTTAAACAGTTTATAGTTTGCATCAAAGGATTCATCAATGATAATCGGGTTAGAACAAGTGAAGCCAATTAAGGTAGATGGATCCATTGAAGTACCCTTTTCAGCAACCCATGTGGTTTTGGGGTACTGCTTCGGCTTCCAGTATGAACCATCAACGTTCATTTTCCTCTCGAACCCAACACCCTCTTTCCTAGGATTTCAGTTCAGAATCTGTTTCTTGAGGACATCACATCGAGTCTGATGCCCTTTGAGGCTTTTGTACAATCCCTGTTTCAAGCAATGTCTTCAACCTAGCATTCTCATTAGCAATGGTAGTGGTATCCTCAGAAGAGGGGTTAGTTACCACATCAGCAGTTGAAGATATAGCAACAGTAGCAGCAGTAGAACACTCAGCAATACAGACATCATTATCATGCTCAAGACATTTTAAACATGGTGGCTCAAAGTCTTCCTGAGAAGTACTGATCTGTTGAGCGCGAAGTGACTCGTTCTCCTTTTGAAGATCTTCATGAGATGCTCTCAGGTTCTCAGGTTCTTGCTTCCTTTGAAGATAATCATAGGAAAGCTTCTCATGAGTAGCTGAGAGAGTTTCACGACGACTTTCAAGTTCTTCGTACTTAACATGAAGATTTTTAATGTCTTCAATTAAGGATTGAGTTCGATTCATTTCCGCGACCAACAGGTCATCGCTTTTTTCTAGCAACTTTTGAATGTGTTCCATAGCATTTTGTTGTTCCGTTTCAATTTTAGCAAGTGTTTTGTAGCTAGGTTTAGATTCACATTCAGAGTCATCTTCACTGGATGTTTGTAAGTAAGCATCGCGTGAGTTTACCTTGGCAACACGTGCCATGAAGCAGTAGGTAGGATCAGAGTCATCCTCATCATCAGCATCGGCGTTGGAGAATATGTCATTGTCTTCGGTGTTGAAGATGGACTTGGCGACATAAGCAGAAGCTAGAGCCAGGCTTGCCATGCCTGAATCGGACTCCTCCTCCGGCTCCACCTCCGCCTCCTCAGAAGCAGACTCCTCCTCTGAATCCATCTCCTTGCCAACAAACGCACGAGCCTTGCTTGATGAGCTCTTCTTGTATGATGAAGGCTTTGATGAAGACTTTGAAGAACACTTTGAGGATTTCTTCTTCTTCTTGTCATCAGAATCATATTCCTTGCTCTCCTCTTCTTCTTGGTCTCATTGTTCCATTAAGGACACTCAGAGATGTAGTGACCAGGTTTCTTGCATTTGTGGCATGTTCTCTTCTTGTGGTCACGAGAGGAAGCTTCATCATTTCTTGAGCTGGATCTTGAAGACTTTTTGAAACCTTTCTTCTTGGAGAACTTCTGGAACTTCTTCACGAGCATAACTAGCTCCTTTCCAATGTCTTCAGGATCCCCAGAACTGCAGTCAGATTCTTCTTCAGATGAGGACACCACCTTTGCCTTCAAAGCTCGGGTTCGGCCATAGTTGGGGCCATAGATATCTATCTTCTCAGATAACTAGAACTCATGTGTGTTGAGACTCTCAAGTATGTTAGACGAATCGAGAGTCTTGAAGTCAGGATGTTCTTGAATCATCAGGGCCAGGGTGTCGAATGAGCTGTCAAGTGATCTCAGCAGCTTCTTGACGATTTCGTGCTTGGAGATCTCAGTGGTGCCAAGTGCGCGAAGCTCATTTGTGATATTAGTGAGGTGATCAAACGTGAGCTGGACATTCTCATTGTCGTTTCTCTTGAAGTGGTTGAAGAGGTTGCAAAGAACATCAATCCTTGAATCTCTCTGATTTGAGACGCCTTCGTTGATCTTGGAAAGCTAGTCCTAGACTAGCTTTGCAGTTTCCAGCACACTCACACGGCCGTACTGTCCTTTGGTCAGATGACCAGAGATGATGTTCTTGGCAGTCAAATCCAGTTGAATGAACCTCTTGACATCAGCAGCGGTGACACCTTCACTGACATTGGGAACGCCATTCTTGATGACATACCAGAGGTCGACGTCAATGGCTTCGAGATGCATACACATCTTGTTCTTCCAATAGGGGTAATCAATGCCATCGAAGACTGGGCACACAGCGGAGACCTTGATTATCCCTGCAGTTTATATAGCTAAAACTCCAGGTTGTTAAACTGAATCACACAGAACAAGGGAGCACCTTGCTCTGATACCAATTGAAAATGCTAGTTATCGACTAGAGGGGAGGGGGTGAATAGGCGATTTTTATGAAAGTCTTCAAAACACAAGGTCTTTTGAAGACAAACAGTAGAAATGAACCTATTGATATGCAGCGGATCGTAGACTACACTAGACAGGCCATAGTCAATTAAGCAATGAAGTGAAAGCAAGAAGACTATCAGCAGCTAGGTAGAATGGATCAGGATGGAAGACAGTATGAAGCCAAACAATTAATAGTCTTCACTCAGCGAAGTCAATCAAATCAGACAGGCAGGCAATGACTTCACGAAGACAAACTATAAAGTAAAGGGAAGTGAAGGATAGAATCAGTTGCTTGTTGAAGACAAGGATTTGGTAGACCAGTTCCAGTTGCTATGACAACTGTACGTCTGGTTAGGGAGGCTAAGATTTAACTCAGAAGACCGCGTCTTCACCTTATTCCCCTTGAGCTAAGGACAGCCATTCCTCGCCCAATCACTCTGTTAAGTCTTCAAGGTAGACTTCCAAACCTTCACAGACTTCGTTCACTGGCAATCCACAATGGCTCTTGGATGCTCAGAACGTGATGCCTAACCGGCTGGAGGATTCACAGTCCTCAAGTGTAACAAGTCTTCAGGTCACGCAGACAGAAAGACTTCAGTGATGCCTAACACTCTTTGGCTCTGGGTGTTTTGGGCTTTGTCCTCGCAAGGATCTCTCTCTCAAATGCTTCGGAGGTGGGTTGCTCTCAAATGACAAAAGCCATGCACTAACTCTGAGCAGCCACCAATTTATGGTGTAGGGGTGGGCTATTTATAGCCTGTAGGCAACCCGACCTGATTTGTCTGAAATGACCCTGGGTCACTAAGGAACCGACACATGTCCAATGGTCGTATTTCAAACACACGCGGCAGCTTGACTTGGGCTACAAGAAAAGCTGACTCAACCGACTCTGGATAAGATTTTCTCTCATTGTCTTCGCTCAAAGACATAGGATATAGTTGAGCATCACTTCAGTCACTTTTAATTTGTTCACTTGGACCCCACTTAATAGTACGGTGGTTCCTATGACTCAACAAAGAAGAAAAGGAAACTACGAAACAACTGTGTCTTCGCACTCCATTGTCTTGATATGAATGTCTTCTGATGTCATAATCTTCATCGTGAATGTCTTCATGTGCCACCATTGTCTTCAATGTCTTCACACATTTTTAGGGGTCATCTCTGGTAGGTAAACCGAATCAATAAGGGACTACTACCTGTGTTATCCTGCAATTCTCACAAACACATTAGTCTCTCAACCAAGTTTGTCGTCAATAGTCCAAAACCAACTAGGGGTGGCACTAGATGCACTTACAGGTAGCGCTAACTCCCTATGCATCAAGTTTATTATCATGTTTATTATTAGGTTGGGCAAATGGTAAAACCAATGTTGGGTCTTGCTAGAGGAGTTTTATTCAAAGCGAACTGTTGAGGTGGGCCCATAAACCCCGACTATGTTAGGAACGCAAAATCAACGAACATAGCACTGGTATAACGGAAACTAGGGCGGCATGAGTGGAACAAAACACTAGGCAAAAGGCCGAGCCTTCCACCCATTACCAAGTATATAGATGCATTAATTAAATAAGAGATATTGTGATATCCCATGATATCCATGTCCTAAACCTGGAACAACCTGCAACTACACCTGCAACTAGCAACACTATAAGTGGGGCTGAGCAAAGCGGTAACATAGCCAAACAACGATTTGCTGGGATGGTGGAAAAGGTTAGAGGCTTATTATGGCAATTTGGGAGGCTTGATAAACAAGTGGTAGGTAGTGCGACATAGTGATAGCATCGAGACAACTAGCAAAACAAAGATAGTAGTGAGATCTGAGGTGATGGTCATCTTGCCTGAAATATCGCTAGGAAGAAGAACAAGTCCATGAAGAATACAAATGGGCGTAGACGAACCAAGCATAGTCGAACAAGTCCTCACAATCGCAACGAAACCAGGACTATCGAGAAGAAGCACAACCGGAAAGAAGCAAACAACATTGTAAACACACAACACATAAACATGACATGATGCTAAACCAAGTGTGATGCTTGACAAGGATACATGATGCTACTCATGGCAAGAGATGATGCATACAAGAACATCACATCAAAGTAAGTTTAAATGAGGATGGAAACAACATATAACAACTCTAGTAAGTCCTCATATGCAAATTTCAAAATTATTCCAGATCTGATTAAAAATTATGTTAGAGTTATTAAACAGAAAGTTAAAATGCACCATGATGATCTACACATTTTTTAATCAAGTTACATATAAAGTTCATTTAATTCGGAGCTACGACCTAGAAGATACGGGCAAAACAAGTTAAACATGGCATTGATGCAAAATGCATCCAAACATCAAGCACACATGCTCAATTCAAGGATTTAACATGACATGATAAAACTACATGCAAAACCAAGCAAGTTTCATATAGGACATGATCAAAATGGAGCAACGGTTCAACACATACACCCAAAGCAAGTTTAAACAACAATCTGCCCAAAACAACAAGTAGGCATATTGCAAGCATAAAATCAACATGCTACATGAATCATATGAGCACAAACTTGGTATGCACTTCAAGTACAGATTACATACTTCAAATATAATTAAGGTTCAGGTTCATAGGCATCAATTTTAAACCAATAAGATCAATGCAAAAAGCAACTTCATAACACAGATTAGGACTTAGTGAAAAACTGGACATATATATGAGCAGAGTTAATATGATGGCATGTTGGAGGCATGAAACAAGTATGCTACAATGCATGAACATGGCATCAAAAGGTATAGCATGCTAGTACATATCGTGGAGCTCAAATAATGCAACATGGCATTTACATAGGATAACAAGTTCATGGCATTCATCTAGACAAGATGCAAACATGAAATAACAGATTCTCAGACTTAGTGAAAATCTAGGAATGCAAAACAGTAGCATTATGATGCTGACTTTGGAGGCACATAACCGCAAGCATAGCAATTTTAGTAAAATATGTAAAGGTCATGAGCATATAGTGGGCATGACGTACTTCCAGTTAAACCAAGGCACAATTTATAAGATGCATGAATTAATTACAATAAGCTTCGCAAAATGGAACATGTTGTTAACACTCTGACAGTTATATTTTTAAGCAATTTGAGAGCATGAAAAGAACAAGCTACAATAGGATATAATTGCAAACAAGGGCATGGATGGATAGTGCACAACATGTTATTCAAAATATGATTAATGAACATCTCCAAAATATGCATAGATCTAATGGTAGCATCAAGTAAACATGGCATGACAATATAACAGATTCAAACTTAGCAGAATTTACTAAGTCTCTAAAAATAGCAAATAGTGAGTAGGCCACTTTGCAAGCTCATGGTACTCACATTAGGACATATCATGGTATGAAATAAATACTACAAGCAAGAGGACATAAAAATGCACCAAACATATGTTGACAAGATGCTCATATGATGTATGCATTAAATCACAAAATAATAACAAAGATCATGTTTTATCAGTTTTTAACAGTTAACAGCAACGTGCACTTTTGCAACAGAGATTAACATGTCAAGATTCATCCTAATATGCATGAAAAGCACACCATCATGTAGATCATGAAGAGCAGAACATTTTTACATATTACACACTCCAATCGGGTAAACATGCACAAAGTTACAAGCAGTTTAACATGCACACATGATGATATGAATCAAGGTGTCAGTGTCAAAACCGGTGGATCTCGGGTAGGGGGTCCCGAACTGTGCGTCTAAGGCGGATGGTAACAGGAGGCGGGGGACACGATGTTTACCCAGGTTCGGGCCCTCTCAATGGAGGAAATACCCTACTTCCTGCTTGATTGATCTTGATGATATGAGTATTAGAAGAGTTGATCTACCACGAGATCGTAGAGGCTAACCCTAGAAGCTAGCCTATGGTATGATTATCTGTTGTCCTACATACTAAACCCTCCTGTTTATATAGACACCGGAGGGGGCTAGGGTTACACAAGGTCGGTTACAAGGGAGGATATATACATATCCGTATTGCCTAGCTTGCCTTCCACGCCAAGTAGAGTCCAATCCGGACACGGGACGAAGTCTTCAATCTTGCATCTTCATAGTCCAACAGTTCGGCCAAAGGATATAGTCCGGCTGTCCGGAGACCACCTAATCTAGGACTCCCTCAGTAGCCCCTGAACCAGGCTTTAATGACGTTGAGTCTGGCGCGCAGTATTGTCTTCGGCATTGCAAGGCGGGTTCTTCTCCAAATCTTGAATATCTGTTAAGTAGTGTTCGACTCTCATAAATGTTGGACTTCTTGGCTTCTGCGCCCAATAAGGGCTATCTTCCACGTGTCCAGCGAATGCGAGGAGCCAGGGCATTTTCACATTCGCCCCCTAGCCAAGTAAATAAATCGTCTATTAAAGGGATGGGGATTCTTAGATCCAATCCACACCATCTTCCCACAGCGAGAATCCATCGGAGCGCGCTCGGAAAAATCCATTCCATCATGGCCAGCCACCGCAGCTCCTCTCGCTCCCGTAGCCCGAAGCCCGGCGATTGGGAGAAGTGTTCCGTCCCGCACGGCCGATTAGTAGAGTTGCAGACCCAGGGATTTCTCCCTCCGGCGTATATGGCCCCCGTTCGAGCCGGGCTCGCCACTTATAATGGCGGGGAGCAAGCAGAGAGCTTCCCCAATCCCTCCAAGGGGGAGCGGGTATGCCTTGTCCCTTACTTACTAAGGGGACTCGGATTTCCAATTCATCCGTTCCACCGCGGACTCCTGGAGTTTTACGGCCTCCAGTTGCATAATTTCACCCCTGCTTCCATATTACACATCGCCGGCTATGTTGCCATTTGCAAGTTGTTTTTGGGCTGCGAGGCTCATTTGGAGCTGTGGAAAAGGCTATTTTGCCTTGTGCCCCGCACATAGAAGGGGTCACTTTATCAAGTGGGTGGAGCCAAAATATGGCGCATCGCCGAGACCGGATACCCATCCGGTACTCCAAAGAAGACGTCCAAAGACTAGCCTTCGGAGTGGTTTTACATGGAGGACATCCCTCTTCCAGACCCTTTTCGGCGGGGTCTTCCTGAGTTCGACAATGCTCCTCTGAAGAAACGTCAAAGTTGGCGCCCACAGAGCCCCCCAGGAGGAAGATAACAGAGAAGTCCTTTATTTGATGAACCGGATAAAAGCGCTGCTACTTTAGCAAAAGTTCTATCCGAGTTGTTCAAGGGAGAGGAAGAGGAGTTCATCCACATTAAACCACGGGACGGATTCTCCATGTATAACCCTCCAAGCTGGGTGAGTTGTACCCTTTTCACTCTCAACCTTCCCACACTCTTCATCGTAGGTACTCACCTTGCCATTTCACGGCAGGAACTGCGAAAAGCGATAAAGGAGGTCAACAGCCCAGCTCCACAACCCGAGGACCCTGGATGGGCCCTCGATCCCGGACTTGAAGAGGATCTGGACATATTCGTGGAGCTGATAGACAGGCAATTCTATCAATTGAGCCGCGATGACGCCATGGTGGCCATAACGGCCGACTATCCGGGACTACTTCCTGCGTCGCACGTAAGAAAAACCAAAGTCCCAACTCCCAAAAAAGGATCCCCTTTTATGCACTTCATCTACCATACACGTATGGTGTCTTACAGGGAAGGCCTTCGGGATGCCGTGCCGAACCCGCAGCAACTCGCCAACAAGAGGCACCGAAGCCGGGTAGGAAAAAAAGGAAGGCGGTCAGGACGGAGACGCCAGCACTGAGGTATAACACAAAACCTCATTCTGTGGTCGTCATCTTCCTTAAAATATAACGACATCCGTGTTTCCTAGAAAAAAACGCCCGCCGGACTATATCCGGAGAGGCAGCCGATCACGCCTCGACTAGTCGGGCTCCAGGGCCGAACATAGAGGCGGAAGCTAACGCAAGACAGACGCCGGATGTTCCTCCTATAGAGGATGCGGACAGACTATCCGCTATGAATTCCGAAGTGCAGAGCGCCATGAATCACAGGCGTCGCCGGGCCGTACTCCGTGACGCTTGTTTCTCACCAGAGGCATTTGATGCCTTCAATTCCGGAGACACATACATCCGTGCTGCTCAAAATGGTCTCGCCAGAGCCAAAGATCAGTATGTAAGGGATATACGGGTAAGTAAATCTGATGATTATATGTATTAGTAGCCCCTGAGACTTGAAACAGTTGACACAACTGATTTAAGGATCATTTATTTGAGTAGGTTCTTACGGAGAAGAATTCCCAATTGTCTCAAGAGCTGGAAGAGTGCAAGGCCCAGCTAGGGGCCGCTGTTGCCGCGTTGAGGGAGTCCGAGAAGGGTCCCATCTGGTAACACATGTTTCCCTTGCAAAGAAGACAGGTACCAGGTAGTATGCGGCATGTATGCAAATCTAACAATAGATGTTGCAGGTGACCCCGGAGTGAGTCCGGAGGTCGTAGTGGTGAATGCAGCACGTGCTGATCGACAGCTAAATGCTGGTGAGTGCATGCTTACGCGAGTCAGGCAGGAGAAAAACAATCTCGAAGACGCCAATACCCGGCTGAGCGAGGAACTAAAAGATGTCCGGGCCCAGCTGGCGGACTCCATAAAGGAGAATAAGCGGCTTCGGTGCAGCATTTTTAGTAAGTGCTTGAATGAACTTTTAAAGGAGTTCGGCGACGAAGCTGACTAACAGAGTTGTGTCTGCAGGTATGCTGACGGGTCGTCCTGCAGACGAGATGCCCGGGTCTTCGGGTGATCTTCTACCAGAGCTCTCACAACTGCATGAGCAAGTTCGGCAGGTGTTGCAGGGTATTGCCCAAGCCTTGTGGCCGTCCGCATCCCTACCAGGAGGCATGTGAGAGCTTGTAGAGAAGCTCAAGGGAGCATGGCGGCGCTTCCGATTATGGAAGATATTAGCTTGCCGACAAGGTGCGAGGGAAGCCTGGGCTATGATGAAGACACGATACACCAAAGCGGACCCAAACCACATGGTCGAGGTCGGACCTGTGGGGCCTGATGGGAAGGAGATCCCCTTCAGTTTAGTGTATGATCAAGTAGAATTAGCCGCAAAGTATTCACAACAGGATTGTAGGTTAGACAACCTATTGGATGGTATAGAAGAAGAACTGAATCAGTCTTAGTGACTGTGTACTTGAAGTGACATCCGTAATGTCCCTAGCCAGATTGTAAATCATTTGTCATGGTGGACCTTTTCGCTTCGACCTCTGGACCCGATAGTCCGGAGTGTATCCGAATACCTGCTTGATTATATAAAAACCAGGGTATGCATGGAAACCAGGCGCAGGGGTCATAAGTGCTTGAAAAGACAAGTACCCAACTAGCTATGTTATATTACATGGGTAGTAAGAAACATCTTCCAGGGAGAATAGTTCCGTTAAGGTTTCCTTTCCCTGGGTACGCATGCCCTAATGTGCATGTCCGAACTGCGAAAAGGAACGCAGGCTGTAAACATCTGGGGGCATTTTTTCAAATTAAATAAAAGTCATCTTTTGTTTGCCGACCGAATATTCCCTTAAGAACGCTAGCTTTCGGCTTCACCCAGTCTGAGGTACACATCCGGCTGACCCGGCAGTAACAATCACAGAGGTGCTCCCCTTATGCCCTAGCCGAATTAACGGGAACGTATGGCATAAATACAAGAGTCAGGCAACCCAGCTTGGCCAAAACTTAAGTCATAATGATGCATATAATGGCAAAAAAGGTACATGCAGAAGAATGACACATGTGCTGGACATAAAGCCCAGAAAAATAATTATATTAAGCTTCTGTGTAAGAAGCCCCTAGGTATAATGAGCACGGCAAGCGCGGCGCGATTGTGCAATCAAGACACAAGTTTAGCCTTTTAGGTCCAGGATGAGAAAAAAGAGAGGAAGAGAGGAAAAGACAGATATGCAAAAAATTGACGGGGGTGAGGAGACGAACATATAGTCCGGCGCTAGGCGTAGAATCTTCGGAGTCTGGTTGTGTTCCATGGGTTTGGCTCGATTCGATTATCCGATGCATCCTGCAGATGGTATGCTCCACCGGTCAGAACCTGGTCAATAATGAAGGGACCTTCCCATTTGGGCTTGAGCTTGTTCTTTTTCTTCTCCGGCAGGCGTAGAACTAGTTCGCCAACGTTGTAGGTTTTGGCCCGTACTTCTCTGCTGTGATACCTTCGAGCCTGTTGCTGATAAAATGCGGAATGGGCCTTTGACACATCGCGCTCCTCTTCCAGGGCGTCCAAACTGTCCTGCTGATCGACCTCGGCCTCTTTTTCTTTGTACATGCGCACTCGAGGTGAGTCATGAATTATGTCGCAAGGTAGAACCGCCTCTGCGCCGTACACCATAAAGAACGGTGTGTATCCGGTAGTGCGATTCGGCGTGGTCCGCAGCCCCCATAGTACGGAGTCGAGCTCCTCTACCCAGTGCGTGTTTGATTCCGTTAAGGGCCGCACTAGTCTGGGTTTAATGCCGCTCATGATAAGACCATTTGCTCGCTCAAGTTGACGGTTAGTTTGTGGGTGATAGACAGAAGCATAGTCGAGCTTGATGCCCATATTGCCGCACCAGAGTTTCACCTCGTCGGTTGTAAAATTCGTGTCGTTGTCAGTGATGATACTGTGGGGGACGCCATAACGGTGTACAACCCCAGATATGAAGTCTATCACCAGTCCGTATTCAACCGTTTTGACAGGTTTGGCTTCTATCCATTTGGTGAATTTATCCACGATGACCAGTAAGTATTTTCTCTTATGGGTTCCCCCTTTAAGGGGTCCGACCATGTCAAGCCCCCAGACCGCGAAGGGCCAAGTGATGGGGATTGTTTGGAGGGCGGTGGGAGGCATATGGCATTGTTTTGCAAAAAGCTAGCAACCGACGCAATGTTGGACCAGATGCTGCGCATCTTCCCGGGCCGTCGGCCAATAAAAACCTGTACGGAAGGCCTTGCTTACAAGGGCCCGGGCTGCGGCGTGGTGGCCGCCGAGTCCGGCATGGATTTCTGCCAAAAGCTTCCACCCTTCCTCTTCGGAGATGCACCTTTGAAGGACTCCGGTAGTGGTTTTCTTATAAAGCTCTCCCTCGTGGACCTTGTAGGATTTAGATCGCCGCACTATGCAACGTGCCTCATTTTGGTCTTCGGGTAGTTCCTGCCTGGTTAGGTAGGCCAGGAATGGCTCTGTCCATGGGGCGATGATGGCCATTATTACATGGGCTGAAGGTGTTATTTCAATGGCAGAGTCGCACTTAGTGCCGAGACGGGCGAGGATATCCGCCGCCTAATTATTTTCCCAGGCCACATGGTGGAATTCAAGCCCCTCGAACCGAGCTGACATTTTGAGAACGACGTTGCAATATGCCGCCATTTTCGGATCCTTGGCGTCAAAGTCTCCATTTATTTGGGATATTGCGAGGTTTGAATCCCCACGCACCTCCAGGCGTTGAATGCCCATGGAAACTGCCATCCAGAGACCGTGCAATAGGGCCTCGTATTCGACTGCATTATTGGAGTCTGTGTATAGTATTTGGAGTACGTATTGATCTGTATCTCCAGTGGGGGATGTCAGGACAACGCCAGCCCCCAGACCAGCCAGCATTTTAGAGCCATCGAAGTGCATGATCCAATTGGATTACGCGCGTAATCTTTAGGGAGTTCGGCTTCTGTCCATTCGGCGATGAAATCAGCCAGCACTTGCGACTTGATGGCTCATCGTGGTTTGTATGTTATGTCGAACGGGAGGAGCTCGATGGCCCATTTGGTAATCCGGCCCGTGGCATCGCAGAAGTAGGTTAAAGCCTTATTAAGGTCTTTGAAGTCGACGCATAGGCGCCAGGATTTGTCCTTCTTTGGTACCATCACCAGGTTTGCTAGCCAGTCCGGATGTTTTATTTCTCTAATGAATCCGGCCTCTAGTAGCTTGGCTAGCTCCTCTCCCATGGCTTGTCGCTTAGGTTCAGAGAAACGTCGAAGAGTCTGCTTGACCGGCTTGAATCCTTTTAGAACACTAAGGCTATGCTCGGCCAATCTGCGTGGGATTCCTGGCATGTCTGAAGGATGCCAGGCGAATATGTCCCAATTCTCGCGCAGAAACTCCCGTAGTGCGTCGTCTACAGCGGGGTTTAACTGTGCCTCGATGGATGCTGTTTTTGTGTGATCTGTTGGATGGACTTGGAATTTGACTATTACGTCTGCTGGTTTAAAAGAGGTGGACTTGGATCTTTTGTCTAGTATCACGTCGTCCCTGTCCATTGTGGAGCGCAGCGCGGTTAACTCCTCCGCCATAAGGGCTTCGGATAATGCCTCGAGGGGCCAGTGAGGTTGTTTTGTTCTCGGCGCGGAGTGCTATGTCCGGATCACTAGCTAGAGTGATGATTCCATTGGGTCCAGGCATTTTGAGCTTCATGTACCCATAATGGGGTATGGCTCGGAAAATCGTGAATGTGTCCCGCCCTAGAAGGGCGTGGTATCCGCTACTGAACGGGGTCACATGGAATGTGATTTCTTCGGACCTATAATTCTCCGGAGTGCCGAATACCACATCTAGTGTGATTTTCCCAGCGCAACATGCCTCCCGACTAGGGATAATTCCTCGGAAGGTCGTGCTGCTTTGCTCTATATGGTTGCTGTCTATTCCCATTTTTTGAAGGGTCTCCTCGTAAATGAGGTTTAATCCGCTGCCGCTGTCCATGAGCACTTTAGTGAACCGAAAGCCGTCCACAATTGGACTGAGGACCAAAGCAGCCGGTGCTCGGGTTGTTCGGAATTGAGGCTCGTCACTGGCATTGAAGGTTATAGCTGTGTCGCTCCATGGATTTGTTGCTGCTATGTGGCAGACTTCGGCAAGGCTGCGGAGTACTCACTTACGCCTATTATTTGAGGCGAAGGTCTCGAAGACTGTCAGTACTGTATTATGATCCCCGGGGAGGTGTTCTGGGGTGTTTTGGATGAGGAGATCCTCACCGCTTTTAGCCACCTGCCGGAGTACCCAACATGCTCTAAGGTTATGTGTTGGTATGTCATTCGCTATACTATGAATTTTGCAGGGCCCATTAAGCCATCCCTCCAATACGGTTCCACGCCCTATAGTGGGCTTTTGTTTCTTTATAATTGAGTTGGGCGACTTATGAGAGTGCACCCTTTTAGTTCTGACTGGGGGTTTTGACAGGGCCGAATTATCCCAGAATTGTGTTTGGGTTTTCCAGGCACTTTCCTTCGCACAGTATTTCCGTACTATGGCTGCCAAGTTGGCGAAGTGTGTAATGTCGCAGCGACTTATGGCGTTGAGGATCCCCTTGTCCGTGCAATTGTTACAAAAGAACAAAATTGCGCCTTCCTCATGACAGTCCCTGACCTTGTTCATTGCAAGGAGGAATCTGGCCCAATGGTAATGTACTGTTTCTTGGGGCGCTTGCCTAATGTGGGAAAGATCATTTGTATCTAGGTGGGTGAGTGGATTTAAGTCTAGACCTTGACCCAATCTGAGATCCCGGGGCGGGGGAGTTTCCGATCTTGGAAGTTCGGACTCCGGGATGTTGCTCCACGGGTTCAGTATGCGACCTGATTCCAGGTTCAGGGTTAGGGAGATGTCCTCCCGTGAGCGAGTATCCGGCTCGGAGAGCTCGGGAATCTGGACATAGTTCGTCCTAAGGATAGAGGGAGAAATGCCACATTGTTCCTCCACCACCGCTATTTGATGGGTGATCGGCGAAGAGTTAATCTCCCTTTGGTCGGGTTTAAGCCCGATCCGATCGTAGTCCGTAGCGACTCCCAGAGCAGCGATGCGATCCAAGAGCTCGTTCAAAGAGGAGACCTCCATTGGATCCATCTGCTAGGCGAATTTTGAGCCGATGTGGAGGCTGTTTTCGATGACCCAAGAAGTCATCGTTGGCGCAGCGGCCGAGCGGGCGGTCATGACGAAGCCGCCTAGTCGGAGAGTTTGGCCTACAGCCAGGGCTCCCCCAGAAGTGATGTTGTTTTTGATAACAAGACGAGCCATCCCCCTTTACGATGACGACACAATGGAACTCTCTATGAAAGCACCAATGTCGGTGTCAAAACCGGTAGATCTCGGGTAGGGGGTCCTGAACTATGCATCTAAGGTGGATGGTAACAGGAGGCGGGGGACACGATGTTTACCCAGGTTCGAGCCCTCTCGATGGAGGTAATACCCTACTTCCTGCTTGATTGATCTTGATGATATGAGTATTACAAGAGTTGATCTACCACGAGATCGTAGAGGCTAACCCTAGAACCTAGCCTATGGTATGATTGTCTGTTATCCTACGGACTAAACCCTCCGGTTTATATAGACACCGGAGGGGGCTAGGGTTACACAAGGTCGGTTACATGGAGGAGATATACATATCCGTATTGCCTAGCTTGCCTTCCACGCCAAGTAGAGTCCCATCCGGACATGAGACGAAGTCTTCAATCTTGTATCTTCATAGTCCAACAGTCCGGCCAAAGGATATAGTCCGGCTGTCCGGAGACCCCCTAATCCAGGACTCCCTCACAGGGACTTAGCCAAAAATAGGTCCGTGCGTGGGTAAACTAAATGATGCACGGGGCGGGATTTAGGCGGCGCTCACCCTGGGCCCTTGGGCAGGACGCGTAGAGGAAGCAGGCTGGGGCGGCTGGGGCCCATGCGGTAAATAGGTTGGCCCATGCGACCGGGCGAGCGAGGCGAGCGGGATGAGCTCACCTGCTCGATCTCGAGCCATAGCGGGGTCGGCGCGGCGGCAGGGGGAGGGTCGGCGGGGCTGGTGAGGTCGGAGGGGGTCGGAACGGGCGCGGATCGGCCGGATCTGGATGCTGGGGACGTTGTGGTGGCCGAATCCGGTCAGGGGAAGACACGGCGACTGGCGGAGCTTGAATGGGCGGCTGCCATGGCGGAGCTCATGTGGGAGATATAGAACGAGAGTGAGAGGGAGAGGAAGGAGATAGGGAGGAGAAGGGCACTGGGTCCCGCCTGACATGGATGGTGCAGGGACCTGGCGAGGTCGGCAGCGGCGGAGCTCCGACAGGGGCGGCTCGGGGCAGACGAGGCCCGGGGAGATCGGCGAGGCGGCGCTGGGAGGAGCAGGAGGCAATGGCGAGCACTGGCGATGGAGGAAGCTCGGGCGCGGAGGCGGGTGCGAGGTGCGGCGAGCCCTTGGGCCCAGGGCGCAGCTAGCTTGGGCCGCACGGGCCGCCTACGGGATCGGGCGGGCTGCGGTGGCGGGGGAAGCTGGAGGGGACAGGTGGCGGCCTGGGAGTGGATGGCCGGGTGCGGGGTGGCGACGTGTTCAAGGATAATTGGCTGGGGCGACGTGGCTGGTGGTTTAAGGTGGCGGCGGTGGCGGATCTGGTGGTGACAATTGGCGGAGGAGGGAGTGGCCGGCGCTGATTTTGAGGAGGGAGGTGGCTAGAGGTAGGTGGAGGGGCTAGGATGCCCAAAATGGAGAGGGGTGTTTGAGGGAGTCCTGGACTAGGGGGTCCTCTGACGTCCGGGCTATGTGATGTGGGCCGGACTGATGGGCCATGAAGATACAAGATCGAGGACCCTCCCCCGTGTCCGGATGGGACTCTCCTTGGCGTGGAGGGCAAGCTTGGCGTTCGGATGTGAAGATTCCTTTCTCTATAAACCGACTCTGTACAAACCTATCCCCCTCAGGTGTCTATATAAACCAGAGGGTTTAGTCCGTAGAGGCAATCATAATCATACAGGCTAGACATCTAGGGTTTAGCCATTACGATCTCGAGGTATATCAATTCTTGTAACCCCTATACTCATCAAAGTCAATCAAGCAAGAAGTAGGGTATTACCTCCCTTAAGAGGGCCTGGACCTAGGTAAACATCGTGTCCCCTACCTCCTGTTACCTTTGATCCTTAGATGCACAGTTCGGGACCCCCTACTCGAGATCTGCCGATTTTGACACCGACATTGGTGCTTTCATTGAGAGTTCCCCCGTGTTGCCGAAATAAGGATCGATGGTTCGCCTGGTCATCAACGAGAAAATACCTCTCGAAGAGCCCTACTTCCTGGGCAGATCCTCCAGATCGGCAATTTCACCATAGGCGCCCGCCCAGCCATTAAGCCCAAGGCGGTCCCCCGAATTGCCAAAAATCATCTCTGCATCAACCCCAAAAGCGCCGATAAGATGGATGCCGCAGATGTCTCGTCTTTAAACGAACTACAAGATCGCATCGCCGCCCTGGGGGTTGCAACAGATTACGATCTGATTGGGCTTAAACCCGATCAGAGGAAAATCATGTCTCCACCTGTCACCCACCCGGTGACTGTCATGGAAGAACAAGTTGAGGATACCGCTCCTCCTATGCTGAAAACAAACTATGTTTGGATCTCCTAGCCCTACAAGCCAGACACTCATCTTCGAGAAAGGATCATCTGTCCTCCGAACATAGAATCAGGTGCTGAGTCTAAAAACCCCCAAAACACTCCGGATCCTGGGCCAATGACCCCAATTTTTTTTCAAAATTTGGATTCCACAATGGGTCAGGGTTCGGATTTAAGCCCACCCACCCACCACACTCAATACTCTCCAAGAAATTCCGGTCCGCTGGGCACATGCAATTTAATGTATATACGACAACAACCTTAGGAAATAGTCCATCACTTTTGGGCCAGATTCCTACTTGTTGAAAACAAGATTAAAGATTGTTGCGATGACGACGCGGTATCAGTCTTTTGCCGCAACTGTACGGACGAGGGCATCCTCAATGCCCTCAATCGGCGCCACATACTGCACTTTGCAGATTTGGCACATATAGTACAGAAGTATTGCGCAATGGAAAGTGCTTGCAGAGCCCAGACAGCTCGGTGGGAACCACCGGCCTTTAAGCCACCCACCGTCCGGACAAAAAGGATGCACCCTTATGGGGCACCTGATCATTACTTCACGGAAAGAAAAATTAAGCCCTTACCGGGACATCGAACTGTCCTTGATGGATGGATCGACAAGCCCTGTTAGATGCACGTGATGCCAAATTCCGAACCAACTCATAGCCTTTGGGCATGTTGGATACTCCATCAGGTGGCTAAAAGTGGGGAGGCTATTCTCACCAACACTACTCTGGCAAGGCAACCCCTCGAGGATAACGACCTCAATGTGTTTACGGTCTTCGAGACCTTTTCTTCAAACAACCGTCGTAAAAGGGTGCTCCGCGACCTCGCCGAAGTCAATCACGTAGCCACAATAAAATCGTTGGAATGATATGGCGATAACCTTCAACGCCAATGACGAGCCAAGGGCCCTATCAGTCTGAGCACCAGCCGCTTTGGTTCTAAACCCAATTGTAGACGAATTTCGCCTCACTAAAGTGCTCATGGATGGCGGCAGCAGACTGAACCTCATCTACGAAGACACGCTCAATAAAATGCAAATGGACAGAAGTTGCATTGAGAAAAGTAATACAACCTTTCGAGGAATTATCCCCAGTCGGGAAGCAAGATGCTCGGGGAAAATTAAACTCGACGTGGTATTCGGCACGCCAGAGAACTATAGGTCCGAAGAGATAATCTTCCAGGTGGCCCCTTTGAACAGCGGATATCATGCCTTGTTAGGGCGAGACGCATTCACACGCTTTCAAGACATACCCCATTACGGGTACATGTAGCTCAAAATGCCCGGGCCCAATGGTGTTATCACTATCGCCAGTGATCCGGACATAGCACTCCGCGCCGAAAACGGAACCGCATCCCTGGCCCTCGAGGCACTGTCCGAAGCCCTGGCGGCCGAGGAGCTCACCGCTCTGCGTTCCAAGTGGTTAGAGATGACATAATTCTTGATAAAATGCCTAAATCCACTTCTTTCAAGCCAGTGGACGAGATAGTCAAATTTCAAGTTCACCCGACGGACCCCAAGAAGACAACTTCCATTGGGGCTCAGCTAGATCCGACGGTTGACGCCGCATTGCGTGCGTTTTTGCGCAATAATTGGGACATCTTCGCCTGGCACCCCTCAGATATGCCAGGTATCCCACGCGCGCTGGCCAAACATAGTCTCAATATACTGAAGGGACACAAACCAGTCAAGCAAACACTGCGGCGATTTTTTGAACCCAAACGACATGCTACGGGTGAGGAGATAGCCAAGCTACTCGAAGCCGGGTTTATCAGAGAGATCAAACATCCGGACTGGCTAGCAAACCTGGTCATGGTGCCAAAGAAGGACAAATCCTGGTGCTTGTGTGTCGACTCCAAGGACCTTAATAAAGCCTGCCCTAAGGATCCCTTCCCACTACCTCGCATCGACTAGATTATTGATGCAACCGTAGGACATGACTCACCATGCTTCCTCGACGCATACTCCGGATACCATCAAATCAAAATGAAGGAATCCAACCAAGCTGGAACGGCATTCATCACCCCATACGGGCCCTTATGCTTCAACACCATGCCCTTCGGGCTCAAAAACGTCGGGGCCACATATCAATGCATGATTCAAACATGCGTGGAAAAGCAAATCGGCAAGACAGTTGAGGCATATGTAGATGATGTAGTCATCAAAACTAAGCATGTTGAATCATTGGTGGACGACTTACGCCTTACATTCGACAACCTCCGAAGAAATGACATACAACTCAATCCGGAAAAGTGCATTTTCGGCGTTCCCGCCGGAAAACTGCTTGGGTTCATTGTTTCCAATAGGGGAATCAAAGCAAGCCCAGCCAAAATCCGAGCCCTGTCACAGTTGGCTACACCAACCGACCTTAAGCAGGTCCAAAAACTAGTCGGGTGCGTGGCAGCTTTGAGCCGGTTTATCTCCAGATTAGGAGAAAAGGCACTGCCATGTATCACCTGCTCCAACGCACCGACCACTTTGCATGGACAGATGCTGCAACAACCGGACTGGAAGAGATCCGGTTGTTGGGCATACAACGCCTCGAGGTGCACCAAACGTCGGCGAACCCATGTTGCTATACATATCTACAACGCACCAGGTGATGAGTGCGGTCCTCGTCATCGAACGAGAGGAAGAGGGACATAAATTCCCACTTCAAAAACCAGTATACTATGTATCGACGGTCCTCACACCATGCAAATCCCAATACCACATTATCAAAAGATAGCGTATGCGGTCTTCATGGCATCCTAGAAGCTGCGGCACTACTTTCAGGAGTGTTAGATCATGGTGGCTTCCGAAGTACCACTTAATGATATCATAAACAACCGGGACACCACCGGCTGGATTGCCAAATGGGCCATTGAGGTATTACCATTTGAAAGAACATATAATCCACGCCGAGCCATTAAATCTCAGGTGTTGGCTGACTTCACTGCCGAATGGACAGAGGCCGAATTTCCTAAAGAGTATGGCACATATTCCAACTGGGTGATCCACTTCGACGGTTCTAAAATGCTAGCTGGACTTGGGGCTGGTGTTGTCCTGACATCCCCCACAGGAGTCAAAGTCTGTTATGTGCTCCAAATACTGTATACAGACTCTAATAACACAGTCGAATATGAGGCCCTATTGCATGGTCTTCGGATGGCCGTCTCTATGGGCATACAACGCCTCGAGGTGCTCGGGGATTCAAACCTTGCAATATCCCGAATAAATGGAGAATTTGATGCCAAAGATCCAAAGTTTGTGGCTTACTGCAATGCCGTACTTAAAATATCAACTTGGTTTGAGGGGCTCGAGTTTCATTATGTGGCCCGAGAGAGTAATCAAGCAGCGGACATCCTTGCTCGCATGGGCGCTAAGTGCGACCCTGTCCCACCCGATACCTTTGTGGAGAGGCTCTTCAAGCCATCCGTGGTATGGCAGGACGAGAGAAGCAACACCAGTCTGGAGCCGATCATACCCCCAGATTCCGAACATAATCCCGATATCATCGCGGGCTCGGCCACCAAAGTAACACCACCGGCCCATGTAATCATGGCAGCGATTGCCCCATGGACCGAACCCTTCAAGGCCTACCTTAATAGGCGAGAGCTCCCTGAGGACCAAAATGAGGCTCGATGTATCGTTCGATGCTCGAAAGCCTACAAGGTTCTTGAAGGAGAGCTCTACAAGAAAAGTACTACCGGAGTCCTTCAAAGATGTATCTCCGAAGAAGAGGGGTGACAAATTTTGGCCGAAATCCATGCTGGTCTTGGCGGTCATCACGCTGCAGCTCGGGCCCTTGTAAGTAAGGCCTTCCGTACTGGGTTTTTCTGGCCTACGGCCCCAGCAAATGCACAAGACCTCGTCCAACGTTGTTTAGGATGCCAGCTTTTCGCTAATCAAAGCCATATGCCACCTACCGCCCTACAAAAAATCCCCATTACTTGGCCTTTTGCGGTCTGAGGGCTTGACATGGTCGGACCCCTTAAGGGGGGAAGCCATAAGAAAAAATACCTGTTGGTCATGGTAGATACATTCACTAAGTGGATAGAGGCCAAGCCAGTTAAAACAGTCGAAGCCGGACCAATGATAGATTTCATATCCAGTGTCGTACACCGTTATTCCCACACAACATCATCACCGATAACGGCTCTAACTTCACAACCGATAAAGTAAAAACTTGGTGTGCTAATCTGGGCATCAAGCTTGATTATGCCTTCGTCTATCACCCTCAAACAAATGGTCAGGTCGAAGGGGCTAATGGCCTGATAATGAGCGGCATTAAACCCAGGCTAGTGCGATCCTTAAAGGAGTCAAATAAACACTCGGTTGAGGAGCTCGACTCCGTGCTCTGGGGGTTGCAGACCATGCCCAATAGCACGATCGGATACACACCATTCTTCATGGTGTACGGCGCAGAGGCCATCTTGCCCTACGATATTATTCATGACTCACCTCGAGTACTCATGTACGAAGAGAGAGAGGCCGGGCTCGATCAGCAAGATGACTTAGATGACCTAGAGGAGGAGTGCGATGTCGCAAAGGATCGCTCAACATTCTGCCAGCAGCAACTCGAAGATACCAAAGCAGAGAAGTGTGGGCCAAGACTTATAATGTCGGTGAACTCATTCTACGCCCACCAGAGAAGAAAAAGGACAAGCTCAAACCCAAATGGGAGGGCCCCTTCATTATAGATGAATTCTCACTAGAGGATCCTATCGCCTTCATAATGCATCAGACAATCGCTTAGAGCCGAACCCATGGAACGCTGCCAGACTCCGAAGATTCCACGCCTAAGTCCGGACTCATTGTTCGTTACCCTTTTTCTTCTCTTTCTTCTTTTCGTTTTTATACGACTTCTAGCCCGTGTTCGGATAAACCACACACTTAAGGGGTATACATCCTTAAATGTACATACCCCCCAATACCTAGGGGTTTCTTGTCACAGAAGCTTATTATTATTCGAGCATCACGCTCACTGTATATATGGGTCATCTTCTCGTATATGTCTTTTTTGCCATTATATGCACCTTTATGACTTAAGTTTTTGCCAAGCTGGGTTGCCTGGCTCCTATGCTTATGCCCTATGTTCCCGCTTGTTCGACTAGGGCATAAAGGGAGCACCTCTGCGATTGTTACAGCCGGGTTATCCGGACGTGTACCTTAGATGGGTGAAGCCGAAAGCTAGCATTCTTAAGGGAATAATAGGTCAGCGGACAAAATATGAACCGCCCTCGTTGCGATAAAAGCCCCCAAAATGTAACGTGTACTGTGATTTTTAGCATCACAGCTCAGGCATGCACAACAATGCATGCTGGCCCAGGGAAAGGAACCCTTAACGGAACTATTCTCTCTGGAAGATGTTTCTTATGATCAAATATAATATAACACAACTCCCCGAATACAACTTGTCTGTTCAAGCAACTATGACTGGACTGCCTGGTTTCCGTACATACTTCAGTGTTCACCACCGGTACAATATTTGGAAACACTCCAAAACTTTGGATTTCAGAGGTTAAAGCGGAAGGTCTGCCAAGACAATCGTTTTATAATTCGGATGGAGATACGTTTGTCGATAAAAAGTACATTACTTCTTGGACTCAAAAACTTCCTCCTCCTCTAGACCATCTAATAAGTTGTCTAGCTTACAATCCTGTTGCGAAAACTTGGCGGCTATCTTTACTCGGTCATATACTAAGCTAACAGGAATTTCCTGTCCATCTGGTCCCCGAGTCTCGACCTGGGCCATATGATTCGGATCAAGTCCAGTGTACTGTGTTTTCACCATGGCCCAGGCCACTCGTGCGCCTTCTCAGCATGCTGATATCTTCCATAGTCCAAAGCGGCGACGAGCTCCCTTGAATAAATTCACGAATTCCTCCATACTTCCTGGAGGAGAATCGGCCGACCATAAACCCTTAGCAATGTTCCTCATTGCCTTCCGGGCTCGCTCATGCACTTTGGACAGCTATTGTAGCAGATCGCCTTGAAATCCAGACACCTCTCCTTCGGGCCGCCCAGTCAGAACACCTACAGAAACAAACTTGTTAAACTTCCAATTAGGGGACTGTATGGAAATGAGGTTAAAAAGCATACTAAATATGCCGCCTTTCAGTTTTCTGTTCTCTTTCAAGGCATCCGCCAGTTGGGCTCGTATGTCTTTCAGCTCCTCGGCTTGCCTGATGTTGGCATCTTGTAGCTTGTTCTTCTCATCCCTGGTCCGTGTTAGTATACGCTGACCAGCAGCCTCTTGCCTTTCGGCATGTTGTTTATCCGCCTGCGCGGCCTTCAGTCTCTCTTCCAGCTGACTCGGTGATCCCATCGTCGTAAATACATCAGTGTTTATTTCAAAAAAACATTGCTTGCACATGATTATATTTCCCGGATAGTAGTGGACATTACCAGTCAGTGCCTCCTTGGACTTCACCAGTTCGGTGGTGATAGCAGTTAGTTGGGTCCGACATTTTTCCAGCTCCTGAGACAGCATGTTGTTCTTCTCAGTGAGTACCTGATTATGCAACGATCCTTAAATCATTTGCGTCAACTGCTTCAAGTCTCGGGGGCTACTGACACATGATTATTAAACCCATACAACAGGTCTTACCCGTATATCCTTTGAAAGCTGGTGAGTGGCTCCAGCGAGCCCATCCCGAGCAACTCGGATATATGCATCCGCTGAGCTGAAGGCATCGAATGCCTCTTCAATGAAAGTTGGGTTGCGCATAGCCGCCCTCCGGCACTGATGGTTCATCGCACTCTCCACTTCGGAGTTGGTAACGGATACATCATCCGAATCCTCGGGGAGAGGACAATCCGACGTTGCACCTGTATCTACCCTAGTCCTTGGGACGGGATCCGGGGTTGGATTGGGTGATGTATGATCAGCGAGGCCTCTGAACACAGTCTGGCGTATGCTTTTCCTAAAAAATGTGTCACAGTGGGAAACGTCACAATTTGGTATATCTGCCAAGGGCATAATAAGAACCATACCTTTTTGATGACGGTAGGGGCTCGGCAGTATCGCCGTCCGCCTTTCTTTTCGAAGATCCGCCCTGCGTAGGCGTCTCCTTCTAAAGGGACGTTTCTGATGCGGTGTAGCGAGACGAGCGCCGCCCCTTTGGGGCACGAGACAGTGCAGTGGGTGAGGCGCGATGAGAAAACTCTTTTGGAGGAGACGTCTCGTGGGTACCTACGTGGGAGGAGGGGAGAAGGCCGGGATAATCGGCTATGATGGCCACTTCTGTGCCGTCGTAGCTCGCCTGATAAAATACCCCGTCCTTGAGCTCTATGAGTATATCCATATCCTCTTCAAATCCGGGATCCAGGTCACGAATATGGTCCTCCAGCCGAGGGGCAGGGCTATAGATCCCCGCGACAACCTTCCTCCATTCCTGTTAAACATAATCGGATTAAGTTCAATTAGGTGCGACTCAGGAAGAGGATTGAGTAAGGTTACGAAGCAAAAGCTCACCCAGCTAGGAGGGTTGTACATGGAAAGGCCCTCTCGGCAATTAAGGCAAGTAAAATCTTCTTTCTCCCCTTTATAAAGATCAGCCAACATGGCGGCCAAGGCAACAAAGTTGTCTGGACCCTTGCGCCCGCAGCGTGATGCGTCATCCTACCCATTGTAGTGCCACATGGGGAATCCTCTGGATTGGAGTGGCTGAACGCCTCACGTTATTAAAATCGCCATTACCTCAATTATGGATAGTCCGGATTGGGCGAGTATCTTTATCTTGCTCATTAACTTCTTAATCTCCGCACTATCCTCCTCTTCGGGGCTCCGGGGACGCCAGCTGTGGCGTTTCTTTAAGGGAGCATTGCAAAACTCGGGTAGGCCCCGCTGGATTGGGTCTGGGAGAACTACGTCTTCAATATAAAACCACCCTGAGGGCCAATCTTCGGGTGCCTTCTTCGGAGTGTCAGACAGGTATCCTGTTCCGTCTATACGCCATACTTCGGCACTGCCCACCTCGAATATAGATCCCTTTTGGGAATGGGGGACGAGGCAAAAAAGTTTCCTCCACAACTCAAAATGGGCCTCGCAGCTTAAGAACAGCTCGCAAAGAGCCATGAAGCCCGCGATGTGCAGATGGAGGCCGTAATACTCTAGGAGACTTGGGAGGAAAGGATGGATTGGAAATCCAATGCCTCTTAAAAGGAAGGAGACAAAGCACACTCGTTCCCCTTCGGTGGGATTAGGGAAATTTTCCGCCAGGGCTTCGCCATTTATGGAAGTTAATCCCGCCCGAACGGGAACCAGGTCCGCGGGGGGAAGATATCCGTGCACCTGGAGCTTGGTCAGCTAGTGTGGGAGACCGAGCAGCTCCCCCAATCGCCTTTTTGAGGGCCATGAGGGCGTGAGGAAGAACTAGGAGTGCTAGCCATGTTTGCACGGATTTCTGTGGCCAGCTCTAAGGATTTTTCGTCTGGTTTGGAATGGCATCTGAGATTCAATCTCCTTAAATAAACACCTTCCATACGCTGTCAGGGTGTTATCTGTAAAAGTACTTGGACCCTTCGTATTCATCTGACACGTGGAAACCGAGGTGACGGTGGCGCGGGAGCCGAAGGATACAATGTTTAAAGTAAAGCCGGAGCTGTCCGGAGTATCATGGAGGACCCACCTAACAGAATCGAAGATATTAAAGCCGGATACTGCGTCATCGTTGAGGAGTCGAATACAGTTCTTTTTGCTTTGGAATATTCGGAGGAGGAACCCGCCTTACAATGCTGAAGACAATCTGCGTGCCGGACATGTCGTCATTGAAGCCTTCGGGGGCTATTGAGGGAGTCCTGGACTAGGGGGTCCTCGGACGTCTGGGCTATGTGATGTGGGCCAGACTGATGGGCTGTGAAGATACAAGACCGAGGACCCTCCCCCGTGTCTGGATGGGACTCTCCTTGGCGTGGAGGGCAAGCTTGACGTTCGGATGTGAAGATTCCTTTCTCTGTAAACCGACTCTATAGAACCCTAGCCCCCTCCAGTGTCTATACAAACCGAAGGGTTTAGTCCGTAGAGGCAATCATAATCATACAGGCTAGACATCTAGGGTTTAGCCATTACGACCTCGAGGTAGATCAACTCTTGTAACCCCTATACTCATCAAAGTCAATCAAGCAGGAAGTAGGGTATTACCTCCCTTAAGAGGGCCCGAACCTAGGTAAACATCATGTCCCCTGCTGATACGTCCATTTTGCATCATGCTTTTATATAGATATTTGTTGCATTATGGGTTGTTATTACACATTATGTCACAATACTTATGCCTATTCTCTCTTATTTTACAAGGTTTACATAAAGAGGGAGAATGCCGGCAGCTGGGATTCTGGGCTCGAAAAGGAGCAAATATTAGAGACATATTCTTCACAGCTCCAAAAGTCCTGAAACTTCACGGAAGTTGTTTTCAGAATATATAAAAAATACTGAGTGCAAGAAGTTCACCAGGGGGCCACACCCTGCCCACGAGGGTGGGGGCGCGCCCTACCCCCCTAGGCGCGCCCCCTACCTCGTGGGCCCCCTGGTGGCCCTCTGATGTCCATCTTCTGCTATATGAAGTCTTTCGATGAGGAAAAAATCATAAGCCATCTCCTCGGACGAAACTCTGCCGCCACGAGGTGGAACCTTGGCGGATCCAATCTAGGGCTCCGGCAGAGCTGTTCTGCCGGAGAAACTTCCCTCCGGGAGGGGGAAATCATCGCCATCGTCATCACCAACGCTCCTCTCGTCGGGAGAGGGCAATCTCCATCAACATCTTCACCAGCACCATCTCCTCTCAAAACCCTAGTTCATCTCTTGTATCCAATTCTTGTCTCCAGGTCCGGGATTGGTACTAGTAGGTTGCTAGTAGTGTTAATTACTCCTTGTAGTTGATGCTAGTTGGTTTATTTGGTGGAAGATCATATGTTCAGATCCTATATGCATATTAATACCCCTCTTATTATGAACATGAATATGCTTTGTGAGTAATTACGTTTGTTCCTGAGGACATGGGAGAAGTCTTGCTATTAGTAGTCATGTGAATTTGATATTCGTTTGATATTTTGATGAGATGTATGTTGTCTCTCCTCTAGTGGTGTTATGTGAACATCGACTACATAACACTTCACCATTATTTGGGCCTAGAGGAAGGCATTGGGAAGTAATAAGTAGATGATGGGTTCCTAGAGTGACAGAAGCTTAAACCCTAGTTTATGTGTTGCTTCGTAAGGGGCTGATTTGGATCCATATGTTTCATGCTATGGTTAGGTTTACCTTAATACCTTTGTTGTAGTTGCGGATGCTTGCAATAGAGCTTAATCATAAGTGGGATGCTTGTCCAAGTAAGGACAGTACCCAAGCACCGGTCCACCCACATACCAAATTATCAAAGTACCGAACGCGAATCATATGAACATGATGAAAACTAGCTCGACAATATTCACATGTGTCCTCGGGAGCGCTTTTCTCTATATAAGAGTTTGTCCAGGCTTGTCCTTTGCTACAAAAAGGATTGGGACACCTTGTTGCACTTTATTTATTTTTGTTACTTGTTGCTCGTTACAAATTATCCTATCACAAAACTATCTGTTACCACTTATTTCAGTACTTGCAGAGAATACCTTGCTGGAAACCGCTTATCATTTCCTTTCACTCCTCGTTAGGTTTGACACTCTTACTTATCGTGAGGACTACGATAGATCCCTATACTTGTGGGTCATCACCTGCCTCCTGTTACCTTCGATCCTTAGACGCACAGTTCAGGACCCCCTACCCGAGATCTGCCGGTTTTGACACCGACAATGTCCATATTTAGCAGGAGGGGCTAGGGTTGGGGGTTTCAGGGGGTTTTCGGACCATACAATCTCAATCATGCAGCTATGAGCGGAGGAGGGGGTAGCTGGGCCATAGGTGGGCTATGTAGGAGGCCTTGGGCTGAGAAGAGAGAGATGAAGTGTAGCCGGCAAGGGTTTCCAGATACCGAAAACATGCGACGTTTGATCGGCTATATTGCGGCTATATGTTTAACAGTTCGGCTATCAAACAGACTCCAAATGCGATGAAATCTGGCAGGAGTTCTACCTACACCATAACGAGACCGCACGCCAACTTTCATCCCATTCGGAGAACATTTTGATCCCACTTATAAAATACTATTTCGTAGGTGCCACAGGCGCGTGCGACTATGTCTGAATGGACGACGGAGAGAACTGGGAGACCCGGACGGATGCAAGTTTTGAAAAACATGCAAATGAAATGCACATGATGACATGGCAAGATGCAACACGTAAGCGAATGACATGGCAACATCGGTGAATAACTGGAAGACATCTGGCGCATCGGAATCGGGGCGTTATAAATACCACCTTCAAGGGGGTCATTCTGAGAGTGGAGGCCCGCTGCACGGGCACTGTGACGCTTGAAGTAGTGTTCAGATCTCCAGATAACTTCTGAAGCAGGGACTTGATCTTTGATATTGCACCTTTTCGCAGTGGTTATCACGCCCTCCTCGACCGCACATCGTTCGCCAAATTCAATGCCATTCCGCATTACGCGTAACTCAAGCTGAAGATGCCTGGCCATTCAGGTGTCATAATTATCAACCGCAACACTGAATGCTCACTTCAAACCAAAGAACATACTGCGGCCCTAGTGGCCGAATACAACACCGGCCCATATAGGCCCGTATGCCGACCCACCGTAAAGGACGGCAACAATGGCAAATGGGTTTGAACCCGTTCTCCATCATGGGAACCCGCAAGCGTTCGCCCCAAATATGGATACGCGACCCACGACATGCCCACCTTCTCTATGCTCCATGTGCCTTAACAGCGCACCTTTGCGCTTAAAATTCCATGGGCAGCCGTGAGGCATTCATTAATCCGAAGTACAAGTTTGGCTCAACTGAACTTCGGAGCGACCTCGTCTTCGGACGACGGGGATTAACTCTAGATACCCCCAGCATAAAGCACCACCAGTAGAGCCCTCGCCCATCAAGGTCTCATTGAAGGTCTCAGCCCCCCCCCATCAGAAGCAAAGGCGCAGACGTGCAGCAGGGCACAATGTAGGCTTCAACTCATGCATCAAGGCCGTGTGTCAAACTTTCCTCTATAAATTTTCCTTTTTCTTTCTCTCTTGCAAGTGTTGCCTGTGTAGTTCGAATTGTACTATTAGACATCCTAAGCTTACGAGAAATAATAAAAATACCCCTTATGGTGTTCGAATATCCGCATTCTTGCAATTTTTCTGTCCTTTTCCGATCCTCTCATCGTTCTTCAAACATTCCGGCATGAAAATATATTAATAATTCACGAGTTTGATTTATATATCATCTCAATATCCTTAAGTCCAGCACCGCTTCTCGCTAGGTGTCCGGCGTCTCGGATATTGCGCTATATGCATATGTTCTGAACTATGTCTTGTTTCAATAGTTGGGTTGCCCGACTACTGTGTTTGCCCCTTATGTTCCGCTAGTTTGGTTGAGAGGTCAAAGGGAGAACCCCTATGATTGTACTACTGGTTTGCCCGGTCAAGTATCTCAGGAGGAAAAAGCCAAAAACTGATTGTCATAGTAAGCGCGAACGGGTCTGCGATCCGATGACGAGGTTGGACTCTAAAAATTGTTGGCGATTTTGCCGTGTCACACGAAGGGTTCGTCTTAACACAAACCATGTGATCGGAAAGGGCAGGCTTCGACCCCCAAGTACATAACAAATACACCGAGGGCTAGTCCCTAGTCCCCATCGTCAAGCTCCTATGGCTAAGTGAAAGCAGTAAAACCGAATAGTCTGATTGCCTGGTTTCGTTCCCGCACTATCGCCTCCAGGCACCAAGACGTTGGCTAAGGGTAAAAGTGCGGAGACAGAACACCCCTCATGATATTCACTTGGGGGCTGAAGCGGACGACTAGTAGCGTTCAGAATGAACATACGGCCAGACGGGAGTCAAAATTAAATTATGACACAAGTCAGGCAGATGCACTATAAAGACTAAGTTCCACTTGGTACAAACTTTCTACAACTACTCAAGCATTACATTTTTCGAACACTGGCCCTCTATTGTCCGCGCTCCGGTCATCACCAGCGGGAATGTAACGCCCTCGATGCGGCTATATCTCCCACGTGTCGAAGCATGACTTAGAGGCATAACCGCATTGAAAGCAATGTCGCAAGTGAGGTAATCTTCACACAACCCATGTAATACATAAGGGAAAAATATACATAGTTGCCTTACAATCGCCACTTCACACAATACATGAATAAAACATTACAACATCCAAATACTATCAAGGTCCGACTACGGAACCAAAATAAAAGAAGACTACCCCAAATGCTACACAGATCCCCGATCGACCCCAACTGGGCTCCACTACTGACCAATTGGAACGAAACAACACAAAGGACAAGATCTTCATCGAGCTCCTCCTTGAGCTTGGTTGCGTCACCTGCTCGGTAACATCAGCACCTGCAAACTGGTTTTGGAAGTATCTGTGAGTCACGGAGACTCAGCAATCTCACACCCTCGTGATCAAGACTATTTAAGCTTATCGGTAAGGTAAAGGTATGAGGTGGAGCTGCAGCAAGCGACTAGCATATTTGGTGGCTAAACATACGCAAATGAGAGCGATAAGAGAAGGCAAAGCTGAAAGTGCAACTATCCCTAGGTGGTTTTGGTAATTCATAACAACATATAGCTCATTGAGCTAATGCTATTCCAAGATGACTATTTCAGGAAAGCTCAATGATTGGCATGGCATGGATGTGAAAGTGGAACCCTCAAAATGCTAAGGACAAAGGATTGGCTCAAGCTCAAAATCTCAAGACTCTTCATTTTATATTTTAGTGATCCAAGATCACATTAAGTCTTTAGGAAAAGCCAATACTATCAAGGAGGGATGAGGTGTTGCTTAATGAGCCTCTTGCTTCATGTGCTTAGTGATATGCTCCAAAACCCTCAACTACTTTCCCATATCCACATATGACCTAAACCTAAGCCAAACTCGGTCCTACCGATTCTTTCTATCCGGCGCCACCGAGTTTCACTTGTCATAAGCCACTGCCAAACCCTAGCAATTCGGTTCTACCGATAGGGATCTCGGTCTCACCGAGATGGGATTGCAAACTCTCTGTTTCCCTTTCGTAACTTTTCGGTCTCACCGAAAGAGCGAATCGGTCCCACCGAGATTGCAATGTAAATTCAGTGTTTCCTTTTTGTAACTTTTCGGTCTCACCGAAAGAGCAAATCGGTCCCACCGAGTTTGCCTGACCAACTCTCTGGTTAGCTAATTACCAAAATCGGTCTCACCGAGTTTGTGTAATCGGTCTCACCGAGATTACGTTATGCCCAAACCCTAACCATATCGGTCCTACCGAGTTGCATGTCAGTCCCACCGAAAATCTCTAACGGTCACTAGGTTTACCTTTTCGGTCCGACCGAGTTTGTTGATTCGGTCCCACCGAGATTGGAAAACTGTGTGTAACGGTTGGATTTTGTGTGGAGGCTATATATACCCCTCCACCTCCTCTTCATTCGTGGGAGAGAGCCATCAGAACACATACACAATTCCAACTCATATGTTCTGAGAGAGAACCACCTACTCATGTGTTGAGACCAAGATATTCCATTCCTACCATATGAATCTTGATCTCTAGCCTTCCCAAGTTGCTTTCCACTCAAATCTTCTTTCCACAAAATCCAAATCCTATGAGAGAGTTGAGTGTTGGGGAGACTATCATTTGAAGCACAAGAGCAAGGAGTTCATTACCTACACACCATTTGTTACTTCTTGGAGAGTGGTGTCTCCTAGATTGGCTAGGTGTCACTTGGGAGCCTCCGACAAGATTGTGGAGTTGAACCAAGGAGTTTGTAAGGGCAAGGAGATCACCTACTTCGTGAAGATCTACCGCTAGTGAGGCAAGTCCTTCGTGGGCGATGGCCATGGTGGGATAGACAAGGTTGCTTCTTCGTGGACCCTTTATGGGTGGTTGCTTCTTCGTGGACCCTTCGTGGGTGGAGCCCTCCGTGGACTCGCGCAACCATTACCCTTTGTGGGTGGAGCCCTCCGTGGACTCGCGCAACCATTACCCTTTGTGGGTTGAAGTCTCCATCAACGTGGATGTAGGATAGCACCACCTATCCGAACCACGGGAAAAACATCCGTGTCTCCAATTGCGTTTGAATTCTCCAAACCCTTCCCTTTACATTCTTGCAAGTTGCATGCTTTACTTTCCGCTGCCAATATACTCTTTGCATGCTTGCTTGAATCGTGTGATGATTGCTTGACTTGTCCTACAATAGCTAAAATCTGCCAAGAACTAAAATTGGGAAAAGGTTACGTTTTTATTTGGTCAAGTAGTCTAATCACCCCCCCTCTAGACATACTTTCGATCCTACAAGTGGTATCAGAGCCAGGTTTCCATTTGCCTTGATCTCCATAGCTTTTGGTGGTCATAGCCTTGGTTTCACAACCTAGGAGAGTATGGCGTCTAGCGAGGGAAATTATCACCGTAGAGGTCCTTACTTTGATGGTACTAATTTTGCTAGTTGGAAGCATAAAATGAAAATGCATATTCTTGGACATAACCCTGCCGTTTGGGCTATTGTGTTTGTTGGTTTGCAAGGTGACTTCTTTGATGGGAAAGAACCAAACCGTGAAGCTACCGCGGATGAGTTGAAGATGTTGCAATACAATGCTCAAGCTTGTGATATTCTCTTCAACGGATTGTGCCCCGAAGAATTCAACAAAATCAGCCGTCTTGAGAATGCAAAGGAAATTTGGGACACTTTGATTGATATGCACGAAGGTACCGACTCCGTCAAGGAATCCAAGTTGGATGTGCTTCAAAGTCAACTTGACAAGTTCAAAATGAAGGATGGTGAAGGTGTCGCTGAAATGTACTCAAGGCTTGCTCTCATCACAAATGAGATTGCCGGCTTAGGAAGTGAAGAGATAACCGATAGATTCATCATCAAGAAGATTCTAAGAGCCTTGGATGGAAAATATGATACCGTGTGCACATTGATCCAAATGATGCCAAATTACAAAGATCTCAAGCCAACGAAGGTGATTGGAAGAATTTTTCCTCATGAGATGTCACTTAAGGATAAAGAGGAACTTCACAACAAATCAAGTGGTGCCTACAAAGCCTCATGTGAAGCCCCTACATCATCAAGTGAGAAACAAAACTTCAATGAAGAATTGAGCTTAATGGTGAAGAACTTCAACAAGTTCTACAAGAGTAGAAGCAAAGATAGAAGCTTCAAGTCAAGGTCCTACAATGACAAAAGATCTTCTAGTCGAGAGCGAAATTGCTACAGTTGTGGAAGACCCGGACACTATTCCAATGAGTGTACGGCTCCCTACAAGAGAAGAGAAGATTCTCCAAAAAGAAGAAGCAAAGAATCACCACCAAGAGAGAGAAGGAGTAGAGATGATCGTTATGAATGAAGATACTCACGGAGAAGCAAGGATTCGGAAAGGAAGGAAAAATCATCAAGGAGCTACACAAAAAAAAGACATCAAGCTCATGTTGGTGAATGGGTATCCGGCTCTGACTCCGACAGCCACTCCAAGAGAAGTTATCACTCCGACTCCGAAGATACTCAAGATGAAGGTGTTGCCGGTCTAGCACTTGTGTCAACCAACTCCTACGACATATTTGACTCACCAAATGAAGGAATTGGAAGATGCTTCATGGCCAAAGGTCCTAAGGTAACACACCCCGAGTATGTTGATTTCAATAGTGATGAAGATGACTTGTTAGGTGATGATTTGCTTGTTGACAACTCTAGTGATGAATACTATGATGAAACGTCAATTAATCATGCTAATCAAGATAAAACGAATGACAATAATAAGGAGAAGATTGAGGCTCTAACTAAATAACTAAACACTCTTAAGTTAGCTCATGAAACTATCTTCGAAGATCATCAAGAACTTTTAAGAGCTCATGAGAAATTACGCTTTGAAAAGCTCAATCTTGAGCAAGAGCATGAGTTCTTAAAAGCAATCAATGATGATCTCCGCAAGAAAAGTTCTTCTTACATTGCCAAGCGTTTACTCTTATCCACGTACATGCCTCAAGTCAAGTCTAGTAACAAGAACAAGAAAGATTCTTCCTCTAGCAGTAACAATGATCATGCTAAATCCAATATTGTTGCTTCTAGTAGTTCTCTTGATTCCACTAATGATTCTCTTATCCAAGTTACACTTGAGCAAGAAAATAGCTTACTGAAGGGAATTATAGAGAAAGGAGTGTACAAAAGCCTTGCCGGGAGTAAGCAATTCGAGGAAATTGTGCGCAAGCAAGGAATGCACCGGAAGAATCAAGGTGTTGGTTTTGAACGAAAGTTCAATGCCAATGGAGTTGAGTGGGAAGAAGATCAATACCCCAAGACAAAGTTTGTTCCTCAACAAGAGAAGTATGATACTTCTTTCAAAGGGACACAAGCTCAAGATGATCTTCCACCACAAGACTACAAGCAAAAAGGCAAGGACAAGCTTCAAGAGGAAATTGATGCATTTGAAGAAGCTCCTAAGACCTTAGTCAAGTGGATTCCCAAGACTACTTCAAGTTCCATTTCATCAAGTACGACTACAACTCCAAGGATTCCCATCAAGATGGTGTGGATCCAAAAGAAGAAGAACTAGAGAGTTCTTGAGGGTAACTCCGCCAACATACTTCACTCTTATCATTTTGGCAAGAACAAGTGCAATCAACTTCCACATCTTGCACTAGTTCAAGGAGTCACAAACCCTCTTGTTGGTAAGACAAGGGACAAGGTAACCTAAAAGTTTTCATGGACATCATCTTGTGTGTGCATCACTCTATGTCTATGGATATCCTTGTTTGTTCCTTGTGGGACTAACCCATGTAGGTATTGAAAGTGCAATTCACTCAAATGGATAGCTCCAAGTGATCTACATCAACATTGAGCATCCACATCTTCAACATCTACATGAAGTCATCATCGACAAAACCCGAGGTTAGTTCATCCCTCTAAGGGGGGATATCACATCTAGGGGAGCTTTACTCTAAGACTTGAGCTAAAGCAACTCTAAAGATGTGAACACAACAATGCTTTATGTAAAAGTGGTAACCCCACTTGAGCTTAAACGATGAGTATGACCTATGATCAAGTGTTCTCACTTGACTCCTAAGTCAATATACTCATATATAGATGACCTTGTCATCGCAAATTGCTTGATAGATGCTAGAATTGGTTGTGCATGCCTTGTCACATATTTCATTTGCCATCTTATTGTGTGAGCATGCTGGTTGCATATTTTACTCATTCGAGGACATCCACTTGTTGTTTTGATTGCTTGGTTTTATTTCCTTTTGCCAAGTGGATGGACAAGAATGCCTAAGAACCTCCTCTAGCTATCTATTCTTTTCTCGTCTCAAACTCTATTCATGCTACATCACAAAATTTGATCAAGTCAGATTCGAACCACTCTGTGTGAGGAGCGCTCAGAGTCCCCGATTTGTCATAGACTTAAACTTCCAAAACCACTTTGTGATTCTCGGTCTGACCGATACCCTACTTTCGGCCATACCGAGATCATTAAGTTGATCTATGTTTTCGATCTCGGTGCAACCGATTTGAACCATTCGGTCACACCGAGTTGCAATAACTGTATACAGTTTTGCATCTCGGTGCCACCGAGTCGTTCCACTCGGTCACACCGACAGGGTCGGGCTATATATAGTCACGGGCAAAAATTTGGAAATTTCTCCGAACCCCTTCGCCCGCACGATAGCCTGCTCTGCCAACGTGGTCTCCGGATCGTCTCCTCGCCGCCAGCCGCCTCTAGTCACTGGTCTCCGTCGCCGTCAACGGGAATTCTACCCCGCCGTTGCCGTCGTAGCGAGTCTCCGCCGAACTAGGGTATGGACTCGATCTTTGTGCTATTCTCCAATCCGATTCTTAGCACATTGTGATCATCATGATTCTTGCCACGATTGAAACACTCCTATCCAGTCAATGCGCTCGTAGATTAGGTTTGATTCAAAAATTTTAGGGTTAGGTTTCCGCCGAAACCATCTCGGACCCACCGAGTTGAAAAACTCGGTCCCACCGATTTGGCTTATGCCATTGCACAAGTGAGACTCGGTCTGACCGAGAATTACTTATCGGTGTGACCGATTTTGGAACTCTGTGAAACCCTAGCAGTCTCGGTGCCACCGAACTGTGACTCGGTCTGACCGAGTTCACTAGTTTAGGTTCCAAAACTGCTTCGGTATCACTGAGTTTAAAAATCAGTAGATCCGAGATGATTTCAATGGGAAACTAAAACTAAGTTTTTGGATCATTCTTTTGCAAAAATCTCTGCATTTTGTGATGCTCATCCACTCTATCTCATCTATAACCTATTCACAGGGTCAGCAGTCAGAGTTTGCAACATGTGCGATCAGAGTGACAGCCAAAACATGTCAGAACAGCAAGTGCAGATGAGTGAGGGCACTAGTCCCTCAAGTTCTTCAGATGATGGCAGCAGAAGTACTCCTAGCAATCTGCCTAAAGCTGCCACCAGACATAGAAAGAAGAGAACCTCAGAATCAGAGGATGAGGACTATGTGGCAGAAGAGGAAGCAACTTCCAAGAGAGTTGAGCCAGCATAGGGCACAAAGCCAGGATTGAAAATCAAAAGGCCAGCAGGTAGGCAGCCTATGCCAAAGGCCAGAGCCTCAACTCAGATTCCTGAAAAGCCTGCAACCATAGAGCCAGTTGCTGCTGAAGGAAAGAAAAGGAAGGAAAGAGTCAAGAAGACCAATAACCAGAGTGCTTGGAAAGGCTTCCATCATGGAAGAAGAGGAAGAAGAATAGGTTGCTGCACCAGCACCTAAGGCACCCAAGCTAATGGGTGATGCTATCAAATCAGGGGCTACTGCATCTAAGCCCAAGGAAGCACCCAAGGCTGCATCAAAGGTCAAGACAGCTCCAAAGAGAAATACGAGGAGCATACCTGCAACTGAAAAGAACAAGGCCCCAGTGCCTGAAGCTGCTGAAGAAGATGATGAAGAGCAAGTTCTCAGAAAACTCAAGCCCAAGATCCCAGACCACAACGATGCTCATCCTGTGGCTGAGGATATGAAGCTCAGGAGAGACTCAGGGCTGAGGAAGTGGAGAGAAGCAGATCCGTATGCTTCAAGGAGGAGGACTGCTATTGATTACATGTTTCACACTAAGGAACAACAGGACTTCTATGAGACAGTTTTGCTTGATAAGAAGCCCATTGTTTGTGACATGAGATGGGTCGACTGGACCTACATGAAGGAAAATGAGGAACACTATCCTGGTGTGATTGACAGCTTTAGTGCTTGTGGAGTTGCATACTTTGTTGGGCAGAAGCTCACAAAGTGGAACGAGGAACTCATTATGCAATTCTACTCCACAGCACATTTCTACCCAGATGGAAAGATCACATGGATGTCTGAAGGTATGAGGTACCAATCTACTGTTGCTGAGTGGGCACATCTCATCAATGCCCTAGAGGAGCATGAGGATGACTTGGATATCTATGCCAAGAAGAAGATGGACCACAACTCTATGTCCAATATGTACAAGGAAATTCCAAATGAGGCACTTGATACTTTCAAGTTTGGGTCTGTGCATTATCTTCTGTCAGGGCTGCCAACCATTAACTGGATCCTTAGGCACACTCTGTTGCCCAAGTCAGGTGATCACAAGATGATCAGAGGCCATGCAATCAATTTTCTTCATGTATTTGATGTGCCTCAGAAGTTCAAAGTGATGAGCCTCATAGTAGAAACTATCAAGAGGACTGCAGCAGATCAGAAGAGGAGTTGTGGTTATGCCCCTCGGATTCAGGAGTTTATCAACTCAAAGATGGGCACAGGCATATACTTATTGGACAAGGAACACCTGCCCATCCATCCAGACTTTGAGGACAATCAAGTTGTTATGACTGAGAATGAACCATCGTCTGCACAAGCACAAGCCAAGAAGGAGAAGGCAAGGAAGGAGAAAGCTGCCAAGATGCCAACTCAAGAGGAGGCATCTGAATATTTCTTGAAGACCAAACAAGAGCAGCTTGGTTACTTGATTGCATCCACCCTGCGGATTGAGAAAGGACTAGCCACCCTAACTCAGAACCAGGCAAGCTTAGAGAGGATCATGGAACAAAAGTTCTATGACTTGGATGTCAAAGTGACAGAGATTCAGACTGCAGTGGAGCAGCTCCAGGATGACATGCAGGAGAGGAGAGGCAAGACTACAACTGATGCCTTTACCAGAGTGCCACGAGGTCCGAGGTCGTCTGCAGTGCCAGTTGCTGACCCCAGAGCCACCACGTCTGCACCAGCTACAGCTTCAGTTCCACCAGCTCCAGCATCTACTTCAGCCTCGACTCCGACCACGTCTACAGAAGGCTTCGTCCTTGGAGTGCTCCGGACTCCACCACCACCTGAAGATCAAGCCTGAGTGTCGACTTAGCACTATGCATTTTCTAGGAACTTTTTGGTAACTTGTTGCCAAAGGGGGAGAAAATGTATAGATCATAGGCTTCGAGAGAGAGAGTGTTGCTTTTATTCTCTCTTGTTTTATTTGGTGGTTTTTCGAACTTTGTTTGCTTTTGAGTGCTTGAGATACTATGCCGTTATCTGTGAGACATTGATGATCATGTGTTTGATCATAAGCTACACTTAATGCTTGGTGAATGCTATTATCTTATCTATCTTATGTGATCATTCACTTTTCATGGTGATGAGTGCATGTATTTCATTCTTATCATTTTAAGCGCTCCACCAAGATGTATGTGACATGAAAGAGTAACCCATGACTCTAACTCTTTGTGCATTTGCAGTCCAAAGCAATTTTTAAATATGCACAAATTTAGGGGGAGCTCTTACTTGTCACATACTTCTCAAAGCGACGATATATTTCTTTCTTATTATCATTTGTCGAAGCTTTGATCTATATGTTGTCATCAATTACCAAAAAGGGGGAGATTGAAAGTGCAACTATCCCTAGGTGGTTTTGGTAATTCATAACAACATATAGCTCATTGAGCTAATGCTATTCCAAGATGACTATTTCAGGAAAGCTCAATGATTGGCATGGCATGGATGTGAAAGTGGAACCCTCAAAATGCTAAGGACAAAGGATTGGCTCAAGCTCAAAAGCTCAAGACTCTTCATTTTATATTTTAGTGATCCAAGATCACATTAAGTCTTTAGGAAAAGCCAATACTATCAAGGAGGGATGAGGTGTTGCTTAATGAGCCTCTTGCTTCATGTGCTTAGTGATATGCTCCAAAACCCTCAACTACTTTCCCATATCCACATATGACCTAAACCCTAAGCCAAACTCGGTCCTACCGATTCTTTCTATCCGGCGCCACCGAGTTTCACTTGTCATAAGCCACTGCCAAACCCTAGCAAATCGGTTCTACCGATAGGGATCTCGGTCTCACCGAGATGGGATTGCAAACTCTCTGTTTCCCTTTGTAACTTTTCGGTCTCACCGAAAGAGCGGATCGGTCCCACCGAGATTGCAATGTAAATTCAGTGTTTCCTTTTTGTAACTTTTCGGTCTCACCGAAAGAGCAAATCGGTCCCACCGAGTTTGCCTGACCAACTCTCTGGTTAGCTAATTACCAAAATCGGTCTCACCGAGTTTGTGTAATCGGTCTCACCGAGATTACGTTATGCCCAAACCCTAACCATATCGGTCCTACCGAGTTGCATGTCAGTCCCACCGAAAATCTCTAACGGTCACTAGGTTTACCTTTTCGGTCCGACCGAGTTTGTTGATTCGGTCCCACCGAGATTGGAAAACTGTGTGTAACGGTTGGATTTTGTGTGGAGGCTATATATACCCCTCCACCTCCTCTTCATTCGTGGAGAGAGCCATCAGAACACATACACAATTCCAACTCATATGTTCTGAGAGAGAACCACCTACTCATGTGTTGAGACCAAGATATTCCATTCCTACCATATGAATCTTGATCTCTAGCCTTCCCAAGTTGCTTTCCACTCAAATCTTCTTTCCATAAAATCCAAATCCTATGAGAGAGAGTTGAGTGTTGGGGAGACTATCATTTGAAGCACAAGAGCAAGGAGTTCATTACCTACACACCATTTGTTACTTCTTGGAGAGTGGTGTCTCCTAGATTGGCTAGGTGTCACTTGGGAGCCCCCGACAAGATTGTGGAGTTAAACCAAGGAGTTTGTAACGGCAAGGAGATCGCCTACTTCGTGAAGATCTACCGCTAGTGAGGCAAGTCCTTCGTGGGCGATGGCCATGGTGGCATAGACAAGGTTGCTTCTTCGTGGACCCTTCGTGGGTGGTTGCTTCTTCGTGGACCCTTCGTGGGTGGTGCCCTCCGTGGACTCGCGCAACCATTACCCTTTGTGGGTGGAGCCCTCTATGGACTCGCGCAACTGTTACCCTTTGTGGGTTGAAGTCTCCATCAACGTGGATGTAGGATAGCACCACCTATCCGAACCACGGGAAAAACATCCATGTCTCCAATTGCGTTTGAATTCTCCAAACCCTTCCCTTTACATTCTTGCAAGTTGCATGCTTTACTTTCCGCTACCAATATACTCTTTGCATGCTTGCTTGAATTGTGTGATGATTGCTTGACTTGTCCTACAATAGCTAAAATCTGCCAAGAACTAAAATTGGGAAAAGGTTACGTTTTTATTTGGTCAAGTAGTCTAATCACCCCCCTCTAGAAATACTTTCGATCCTACAAAAGCACGATCGAGAAACTATGATCAATAAGTGATCCTAGAACAACCTACATAAAGCATTACTCCAACACCGTGTTCACTTCCCGGACTCCGCCGGAAAGAGACCATCATGGTTACACACGCGGTTGATGCATTTTAATTAAGGTCAACTTCAGGTTTTCTACAACCAGACATTAACAAATTCCCATCTGCCTATAACCGCGGGCATGGCTTTCGAAAGTTCAAATCCCTGTAGGGGAGTCCCAACTTAGCCCATCACAAGCTCTCACAGTCAACGAAGGATAAACCTTCTCCCGAGACATTCCGATCAGACTAGGTATCCCGGTTCTACAAGACAACTTCGACAAGTTAAAACAAATCCAGCAACACCGCCCGAATGTGCCGACAAATCCCGATAGGAGCTGCACATATCTCGTTCTCAGGGCACACTCAGATTGTCTAAACTTCCGGTAGGCCAGCCCAGAGTTGCCCTTGGTGGCCACCGGCGGCTGATGAGGTGGACCAACACTCAGAGGAGCACTAGCCCGGGGGGGTTTAAATAAGATGACCTTTGGGCTCCGGAAACCCAAGGGAAAAAGAGGCTAGGTGGCAAATGGTAAAACCAAGGTTGGGCATTGCTGGAGGAGTTTTATTCAAGGCGAACTGTCAAGGGGTTCCCATTATTACCCAACCGCGTAAGGAACGCAAAATCCGGGAACATAACACCAATATGACGAAAACTAGGGCGGCAAGAGTCGAACAAAACACCAGGCATAAGGCCGAGCCTTCCACCCTTTACCAAGTATATAGATGCATTAATTAAATAAGATATATTGTGATATCCCAACAAGTAAACATGTTCCAACAAGGAACAACATCTCCATGTTCCAACAAGGAACAAACTTCAATCTTCACCTGCAGCTAACAACGCTATAAGAGGGGCTGAGCGAAGCGGTAACATAGCCAAACAACGGTTTGCTAGGACAAGGTGGGTTGGAGGCTTGGCTTAACAATATGGGAGGCATGATAAGCAAGTGGTAGGTATCGCAACATAGGCATAGCAAAAGAGCGAGCATCTAGCAAGCAAAGATAGAAGTGATTTCGAGGGTATGGTCATCTTGCCTGAAATCCCGCAAGGAAGAAGAACGAGTCCATGAAGAAGACAAACGGACATAGTCGAACGGTTCCTCACAAACGCGACGTTACCGGAACCAACCCAAAGAAGCAACACCGGAAAGGAGCAAACAACATAGTAAACAACCACCACATAACATGGCATGATGCACAACCAAGTACGATGCATGTCCGGTTTAAAGATACATGGCATGGCAAAGTGCACAAGCAATCCTACAAGTTAAGTGGAGCTCAACATGCAACTCCATTGCATATTGACGAAACACCACATTCGAGTTACTTAGTTCGATCTCGTTTATGTACCCAACAAGATTAAATGTTGTTAGCATGGAAAGATGGTGAAGCAAAGTAAAACTACCTATCTAGTCAAGTTTAAATGAGTCCGGAAGCAACGAACAACAATTCCGGTAAATCCCCATATGCATATATTAGGTTTGGTGCTGTTCTGCCCTAACCCAAATTTTATAGTTGTTAAACATGCAAAGTAAGGTCACCATGTTAAACTAGCCATTTTTCCACCCCATTTACATATAAAGTTTATTAAATTCCGAGTTACGGTTATTTAGTTATGAATTAAATCATTTTAGCAAGTTATTTAAGAAAATTTAAACAAACATCATTTTAAACATTTTAAACATAGATGAAAGTTGCATATTATTAAACTAGATGAAAATCTAAGAAAGTTTCATATATAAAGTTTTTACATATGATGCATGGTTGGAGAGTTATTATATGCATGATCATGAAGGGGTTTTCTGCAAAACTGCGCAATTCGGGATAAATGGATAAAATCGCAGATCCGGGAAAAAACAGAGACGGGCCGAAACTGAGCGCTCACATTGGGCTTGGCCCGGTTGGGCAGAGAAGGGAGCAGCGGACGGCCTCATCTGGTCGTGGCCCACGCGGGCGCTGGCGCGGAGCTGGGCCTTGCATGGCCCAAGGCCCGTGAAAGCTGGCAGGCTCGCAGCGGGAGCTGGGCCGGAGGAGCGGGCGAAGGGCAGGCTGGATCGAACGAGGAGATGGGGTGGCACGGTCAATGGGTGCAGGCGAAGCGCGTGTTCGTCCTCGAAGCAGAGGACACAGGCGGCTTGGCCAGCGACGCGGATGCAGAGGAGGCTAGCTCAGGCGCAAGACCGGCGAGGGTAGCGGATCCGGACGCGTGGAAGGAGGCAGGGACGCGCGGCTCATCCCCTGGGCTCACCAGCGAGAAAATGCAGTGACTACTGCTGTTGTCTGAAGAAAAGAGAGAGAGAGAGAGGTTCAGAGAAAGAACAGGCGAAGGAAGCAAAGAGAGACGGAGGACAGGGGACTCCGGCGGGCAGGTGATGGTGACGAGGTGCATCAGTGCCGCTCGCATAGCCTCCTCATGGTCGCGGTGGCCTGCAGGAGTTGAGGTTTGCTGCAGGTTCAGTTGCCGGCGACGACGATGCCATGGAGGGAGGAGCAAGCGGGAGGAGCTTGACGATGGCGTGCTCCTCTCCTCTGGATCGAGCGAACCAGGGGCACGGGGACGAGGGGCTCCGCGGGTAGGAGCTGCGGCTGGAAGAGTAGATCGAGCGGAGGCTGGGTGTTGGTTGGTCGGGGATGGATCCCAAGGAAGGAGATTGGGGTGGTGGCGGCGGCGAGGAAAACGAGAGAGACAGGGGAGGTTTGTGGTTGGCTGTGGGTGAGATCCCGATGGGGATTTTGGAGATAAGTGCGGCGGCGGCGGCGGCAGGGACAAGTGCCTAGAAGTTAGGGTTTGGTCTAGATTTAGACTAGAGAGTATATATATATATAAAGAAAGAGGGAGATATTTAGGGGCTAATCCGTTCCTCCAAATAAATCGAGCGGTCGAGAAAAATAGGCTAGGAAGTCCAATTAACAAAACGGAGACGTTTTGTAGATGTTTGGGGATTATCCGGACACAATGGTGACAACTGTCCCGGTCGGGTCCGGGACAGATTTCGGACGCGTGCGGGAGGAGGTCCACGGGCTGACGAGAGAGGTTAGGTCGGGCTTGGCGGTGAGAGGTAGTGCAGAAGGCAAAGGGCTGAGAAGAGAGAAGAGGAGAGGCCCGGCGACTGTTTCCGGAGACCGAAAATGTCCGATGCTAGACCGACTATAATGCCGCTATAGTTTAATGGTTGGGCTATCAAACGAACTCCGAATGCGATGAAACTTGGCAGGCGACCTACTAACAACATAAAAACACCGCACGCCAACTTTCAACCCATTCAGAGAACATTTTCCGGCCACTTATGAAATACTATTTCAGACATGCCGCGGGCGCGTGCAAGTGTGTCTTGGCTCAGAACGGACAACGGACGGAACGAGGAGACCGGGATGGATGCAAGTTTCGAAAACATGATGATGCAATGCACAGGATGACATGACAAGATGCAACACGCAAGCAAATGACCTGGCAATGACAGAGAATAATTGGAGGACACCTGGCACATCGGTCTCGGGGCGTTACAACACTCCACCACTACGAGAGGATCTCGTCCCGAGATCTAGAATGGCACCGGAGGGAAAACGGAAGAGATAAAGAAGAGGTAAAACTAAGTTGCTTCTTTGACAAACGAGTGATACCGAAGAACCTTGAAAAAGGTTAAGCCATTGAAAGAAAGAATGCAACAAAGAAGAACAAAGTTGGAAACCTCCGTTAGAAAAGAGGAACAATGAAGAACAGCTTCGAACAGCACTCCGGTTGGAAAGATATGCAAGACTTGATAAGACGAAAAAAAGAACTTGAGCAAAAGGCACAACACTTTGGATAAATGGGATAAGCGAGGAAAAGAATATGAACTTTGACAACGGGATGATGGTTGAAGAAAGCAATATCACAATGCCTCCAGAACAGAAGTGAGAATGGAATGGAATGAACGACGAGAAACTTATTTCACCGGGAGGATAAACGAAGAACTTGGATCAATGCTAAATACCATAAGAGCGACACTCCTTAAAGGAAAGCTTTAGGTGAAATATAACCCAAGATAACTCCAATGAAGAGATTGGTGGATTTAAAATACCTCATCTTGATAACTTGTGCAACACGAAGCACGAAGGGAAATTATCAAGAATGACATAACACCACCTCAAAAGATATGCGTGAAAGAATTGCACTCCGGATTGCAAGATCAAGAATGCTTGAACTCCTAAGAAAAGAATCTCGATGAACACTTCAAGAATGAATTAAATCATAGATGAACCATCACATAGCACCTTGATGAAGAACTCCGGCAAACAAAAGGAATGAAAAGAAAGAGAAATTGAAAACACAAGGTGAATCCTTGTACCGATTTAGATGAAACTCCGTGGTGAAATAGTTGAAAAAGATTGGAACTCCGGGAAAAGAGAAGATGAAACAATTGAAGCTGAGAATTTTATGAGCCTCCGGAATAAGGAATTGAATATACTCGATGAAACAAGAATAAGAATTACATTATGCTTATCCTTCACCAATTAAATTGATGACAATCAACGGATTTGGCATAGTACTTATTCTCGTAGAAAGGATTATGATAGATATAGTGCCAACTTGATAAAGTCTTCCACAAGTCACCGGTAGGATAGAAAACAACGAGAGAATTAGTATGACAACCAAGGAAGAGATCTTGAGCGAACCACCGTAAGAGTTGAAAATGAAAGTAGCAAAGGCACAATTCACCGGACAGAATTGGAGAACAAATGAAGATACTTGAGGTAAAATAAATATATGAAAACGAAGAGATCACGAGCTGATTGGAGAAATACTTGAATGATGCACCGGTAAGATTTGGAGAACCATAGCTGAAAGCCGAGAATGAATAAATCTTAGATGATGGGCTCCGGATGAACAAACTGAAAAGGCTCCTGAATTTCTCCGGATGGATAAAAAGAATTCTCGCAATCAAACAATTATGAGAGGATGGCCTCGAATTAGAACCACGAATCTCTGAGAGAACGGATAAGATATGGAGGTAAAACTCTTCTTCGGTCTTCAAATCTGAGAATTACGACGAGAAACACCACCATGAATCGTTTAGGCACTTCGGAAGAATAAAAAACGAAGAGGTTGAGCCAACGATGAAAAGAATTCGAAAGATCTTGGAGAAAAACAAATGACTGATGATAAATCATTCTTATGTCAAACTTCAAAAGAATTTGATTATAACTCTGGAAAAATTAGAAGAGTCAGGTAAGATCCTAGAAAAATACCTGTGGGTTAGGGCCCACTCAAAAGAAACACCGTAGAACGATTGCTTGGAAGAGAGATTTGTACCGGTTAAATAAAATGACTTGAATGAGATAACAACCTCGAAATAACTTGAATGGATCGAGAATGTAACCGTGAGTCTTCTGAGATATCTTCAGCACTCCGGAACAATTGAATAATGAGAAGTGAATGATAAAGAGGTGCAGCGGCAAGAGAAAGCATAGAAAGGAGGAAAGGATATGATCAGCAAAGCTTGAATTGAAACCACCGGAGATGAAAAGAATGAAGAATGACAAACTTGGAGCTCCATTAGAATCTTCATGAGAATCACCAGATAAGGATATTGATTGAAAGGAATGGAGAGACTTCACATCAGTAAAATGGATACTTGATTAAGAAATTCGAGTCCTCAAAGAAAAAGGTTGGGTGGGTGGGAAAAATTAATGGAAACTTGGAGACGGATGAAACAAACACCGTTGAGAAGAACTGCTAATTGATCTTGTGAATGTTGACAAGATTGGATCCATTTGAAGAGGAGCACACCGGTTGAAAAGAAATTGAAAAGACAAACTTGATGATCGAGAAGGATAAGTATTCACATAGAAATATGAGAACACCGCTTAGAAAAGGTATGGAATCAACACTTGACTTCGAAGCAACTCGAATACCACAACTCAAAACAAAACAAAGTATTGGCTTGCAGAATAAGCCGGAACAAACATATGATAGAGATTTCGTCCGAAGTTTTCGTGGTGGGGCCTACACGGGCTCGATCGTACAGCACCATCATGTGCAAGGCAGTGCACATGACATACGAAGCGTCCCCGAGTCGGCATAGCCAAGGACTCTTTAAGACACAACGAGACCATTGTAAAACCAACCGTGAATAGGCGGACCACTAGACGTCGAACCCCAATTTCGTATCATACATCTGTCAGAAAGATATCCTAAGAGCTACTTGAATTCCCACTTATAAACTCCCGAAATTTTCCGGTTATGCAATCAGGTGTTGGGGATACAGGGGAAGCATAATATCTCACCCAAAACTAGCAAATCCTACATCCAGCTGTATCCATCCTTCAACACATAACCAAGAAACCTTTGGAAATCATCTACCTCAACCTTCGAAAAGCATCCGTTATACGAGTTATGGCAATACTCCCGAACTCCTGCCCCAGTACTGGGTGGCGTCGAGGTTATCTCACCAACAACTGCATAAGAGATTTTCGATGTCGGCGAACTAAACTCAGGTATTCCAGAACTGCAACGATAAAATTGTGACGACAACACCTCAGAGCTCAACTCCCTGGGACACTGCCACAACCCCTAAATGACAGGAGGCACCAAGAACAATGTTCTCGTCACAAAACCATCGGAACGATTCCAAGATACCCGCGTGATCCTAAATTTTTTTTAGTGAAATTTGAGAAGAGAAGAGTCAAAACTCTACGTCAGGATGCCTTACCAGAGCGATGAAGGGACTGGGGAGTAAAAAGAATTCCTAACTCTCCGATATATAATTCCTAAATGACTCAAAACATTTTTCTAGACTCAACAACGCCAGCTATTCAATCAAGCAGGGGGCTACTAAGGTCGGGGAAGGCTCTGATTACCAACTTGTAACGCCCTCGATGCGGCTATATCTCCCACGTGTCGAAGGACGACTTAGAGGCATAACCGCATTGAAAGCAATGTCGCAAGTGAGGTAATCTTCACACAACCCATGTAATACATAAGGGAAAAAGATACATAGTTGGCTTACAATCGCCACTTCACACAATACATGAATAAAACATTACAACATCCAAATACAATCAAGGTCCGACTACGGAACCAAAATAAAAGAAGACTACCCCAAATGCTACACAGATCCCCGATCGACCCCAACTGGGTTCCACTACTGAACAATTGGAACGAAACAACACAAAGGACAAGATCTTCATCGAGCTCCTCCTTGAGCTTGGTTGCGTCACCTGCTCGGTAACATCAGCACCTGCAAACTGGTTTTGGAAGTATCTATGAGTCACGGAGACTCATCATTCTCACACCCTCGCGATCAAGACTATTTAAGCTTATGGGTAAGGTAAAGGTATGAGGTGGAGCTGCAGCAAGCGACTAGCATATTTGGTGGCTAAACATACGCAAATGAGAGCGAGAAGAGAAGGCAAAGCACGATTGAGAAACTATGATCAATGAGTGATCCTAGAACAACCTACGTAAAGCATTACTCCAACACCGTGTTCACTTCCCGGACTTCGCCGGAAAGAGACCATCACGGTTACACACGCGGTTGATGCATTTTAATTAAGGTCAACTTCAGGTTTTCTACAATCGGACATTAACAAATTCCCATCTGTCCATAACCGCGAGCACGGCTTTCGAAAGTTCAAATCCCTGTAGGGGAGTCCCAACTTAGCCCATCACAAGCTCTCACAGTCAACGAAGGATAAACCTTCTCCCGAGACATTCCGATCAGACTAGGTATCCCGGTTCTACAAGACAACTTCGACAAGTTAAAACAAATCCAGTAACACCGCCCGAATGTGCCGACAAATCCCGATAGGAGCTGCACATATCTCATTCTCAGGGCACACTCAGATTGTCTAAACTTCCGGTAGGCCAGCCCAGAGTTGCCCTTGGTGGCCACCGGCGGCTGATGAGGTGGACCAACACTCAGAGGAGCACTAGCCCGGGGGGGTTTAAATAAGATGACCTTTGGGCTCCGGAAACCCAAGGGAAAAAGAGGCTAGGTGGCAAATGGTAAAACCAAGGTTGGGCATTGCTGGAGGAGTTTTATTCAAGGCGAACTGTCAAGGGGTTCCCATTATTACCCAACCGCGTAAGGAACGCAAAATCCGGGAACATAACACCAATATGACGAAAACTAGGGCGGCAAGAGTCGAACAAAACACCAGGCATAAGGCCAAGCCTTCCACCCTTTACCAAGTATATAGATGCATTAATTAAATAAGATATATTGTGATATCCCAACAAGTAAACATGTTCCAACAAGGAACAACATCTCCATGTTCCAACAAGGAACAAACTTCAATCTTCACCTGCAGCTAACAACGCTATAAGAGGGGCTGAGCAAAGTGGTAACATAGCCAAACAACGGTTTGCTAGGACGAGGTGGGTTGGAGTCTTGGCTTAACAATATGGGAGGCATGATAAGCAAGTGAGAGGTATCGCAACATAGGCATAGAAAAAGAGCGAGCATCTAGCAAGCAAAGATAGAAGTGATTTCGAGGGTATGGTCATCTTGCCTGAAATCCCGCAAGGAAGAAGAACGAGTCCATGAAGAAGACAAACAGACGTAGTCGAACGGTTCCTCACAAACGCGACGTTACCAGAACCAACCCGAAGAAGCAACACCAGAAAGGAGCAAACAACATAGTAAACGACCACCACATAACATGGCATGATGCACAACCAAGTATGATGCATGTCCGGTTTAAAGATACATGGCATGGAAAAGTGCACAAGCAATCCTACAAGTTAAGTGGAGCTCAATATGCAACTCCATTGCATATTGAAGAAACACCACATTCGAGTTACTTAGTTCGATCTCGTTTATGTACCCAACAAGATTAAATGTTGTTAGCATGGCAAGAGGGTGAAGTAAAGTAAAACTACCTATCTAGTCAAGTTTAAATGAGGCCGGAAGCAACGAACAACAATTCCGGTAAATCCCCATACACATATATTAGGTTTGGTGCTGTTCTGCCCTAACCCAAATTTATAGTTGTTAAACATGCAAAGTAAGGTCACCATGTTAAACTAGGCATTTCTCCACCCCATTTACATATAAATTTATTAAATTCTGAGTTATGGTTATTTAGTTATGAATTAAATCATTTTAGCAAGTTATTTAAGAAAATTTAAACAAACATCATTTTAAACATTTTAAACATAGATGAAAGTTGCATATTATTAAACTAGATGAAAATCTAAGCAAGTTTCATATATAAAGTTTTTACATATGATGCATGGTTGGAGAGTTATTATATGCATGATCATGAAGGGGTTTTCTGCAAAACTGTGCAATTCGGGATAAATGGATAAAATCGCAGATCCGGGAAAAAACAGAGACGGGCTGAAACTGAGCGCTCACATTGGGCTTGGCCCGGTTGGGCAGAGAAGGGAGCAGCGGACAGCCTCATCTGGTCGTGGCCCACGCGGGCGCTGGCGCGGAGCTGGGCCTTGCATGGCCCAAGGCCCGTGAAAGCTGGCAGGCTCACAGCGGGAGCTGGGCCGGAGGAGCGGGCGAAGGGCAGGCTGGATCAAACGAGGAGATGGGGTGGCGCGGTCAATGGGTGCAGGCGAGGCGCGTGTTCGTCCTCGAAGCAGAGGACGCAGGCGGCTTGGGCAGCGACGCGGATGCAGAGGAGGCTAGCTCAGGCGCAAGACCGGCAAGGGTAGCGGATCCGAGCGCGGGGAAGGAGGCAGGGACGCGCAGCTCATCCCCTGGGGTCACCGGCGAGAAAATGCAGTGACTGCTGCTGTTGTCTGAAGAAAAGAGAGAGAGAGAGAGGTTCAGAGAAAGAATAGGCGAAGGAAGCAAAGAGAGACGGCGGACAGGGGACTCCGGCGGGCAGGTGATGGTGACGAGGTGCATCAGTGCCGCTCGCAGAGCCTCCTCATGGTCGCGGGGGCCTGCAAGAGTTGAGGCTTGCTGCAGGTTCAGTCGCCGGTGACGACGACGCCATGGAGGGAGGAGCAAGCGGGAGGAGCTTGACGATGGCGCGCTCCTCTCCTCTGGATCGAGCGAACCAGGGGCACGGAGACGAGGGGCTCCGCGGGTAGGAGCTGCGGCTGGAAGAGTAGATCGAGCGGAGGCCGGGTGTTGGTTGGTCGGGGATGGATCCCAAGGAAGGGGATTGGGGTGGTGGCGGCGGCGAGGAAAACGAGAGAGACAGGGGAGGTTTGTGGTTGGCTGTGGGTGAGATCCCAATGGGGATTTGGGAGATAAGTGCGGCGGCGGCAGGGACAAGTGCCTAGAAGTTAGGGTTTGGTCTAGATTTAGACTAGAGAGTATATATATATATAAAGAAAGAGGGAGATATTTAGGGGCTAATCCGTTCCTCCAAATAAATCAAGCGGTCGAGAAAAATAGACTAGGAAGTCCAATTAACAAAACGGAGACGTTTTGTAGATGTTTGGGGATGATCCGGACACAACGGTGACGACTGTCCGGGTCGGGTCCGGGACAGATTTCGAAAGCGTGCGGGAGGAGGTCCGCGGGCTGACGAGAGAGGTTAGGTCGGGCTTGGCGGTGAGAGGTAGTGCAGAAGGCAAAGGGCTGAGAAGAGAGAAGAGGAGAGGCCCGGCGATTGTTTCCGGAGACCAAAAACGTCCGATGTTAGACCGGCTATAATGCCGCTATAGTTTAATGGTTGGGCTATCAAACGAACTCCGAATGCGATGAAACTTGGCAGGCGACCTAGTAACAACATAAAAACACCGCACGCCAACTTTCAACCCATTCATTGAACATTTTCCGGCCACTTATAAAATACTATTTCAGACATGCCGCGGGCACGTGCAAGTGTGTCTGGGCTCAGAACGGACAACAGACGGAACGAGGAGACCGGGACGGATGCAAGTTTTGAAAACATGATGATGCAATGCACATGATGACATGACAAGATGCAACACGCAAGCAAATGACATGGCAACGACAGTGAATAACTGGAGGACACCTGGCACATCGGTCTCGGGGCGTTACAGGGAACTACTGCTCAGGGCGACGATGCTCCTTGCCCTGGGGCGGAGGACCAGTGCCCATCTCCATTGGATTAATCCTTGGCTGATGAACCATGGTCTTCGCAAATGTGAGCTGAGCCCCCTCAAGGCACGCCAACCTTTTTACGGCATCAATCCGGAGCGACGCCTCCCTCAGCCTCTGCAAAAGACCGAAGTAGGTGTCCAGAAGGGGCTCAACCGGCCACAGGTTCACACAGAGGTCCTTCAAGGCCAGCGCGGACATTCGATGCATCTCCATTGGCTACTTCATTTGATCACTCAGGAGGGGAGGACGTTCGGAGTCCGGAAACTGTGACCAAAAGAGCCGTTGTGTGGAGTCCTCCTCGCGGGTGACATAGTGCCTCACTGCGGGTGCCGCATTCTTCGGGAGTTCAGCGAAGGCGCCTGCGGAGCGCCAGACCTACATCACTAGGGTGAATCTGTTGCCTCCGAGCACACTCTAAAGTAAATATTTCTTACCATTGGCAATTTGCGCGGCTTGCCAGAGCTCCTCCCGGACACCTCAAGCATCACTCCTCGCCTCCTAGAGCTCCTTCCCCACCTTGGATAGCTTGGAGGATTGCTCTTCCCGCCCCTTCTCAAGGGCCTCCAGCTTCTTGGAAGCATCTTGGAGCTCCACTTAGACTTCGGTGACCCAAGCCTCGTGCTGACCCGCAACACGCTTGGTCTTTTCGAGCTCGGCCACCGCCTCCTCAGCGGCCGCCTTCTCCGCGCCCGCCTTAGACTCGGCCTTCTTCAAGGCCTCCTTCAAGCCTTCAACTTCGGCGGCGGTCACTGCAAGATCAACATAATAAAGGATCACCTCATAATCCAGATTGTCAATATCCAACACTAAGTAAATTGCATATCCTATCAATGGACTTACCTTGCACATCGTCAAGCCGCTTGTTGACAAGGTTAAGTTATTTATCGGAAAGCTTGAGCTTCTGATTCATCTCCTCAAGCGCTGTGGCAATAGCAGTTGCAGCCACGGAAGATGCCTACATCACGCCACAAAAATATCAACATCATTAGTTGGCTTGCCGAATTTGATCCTCTTCAGTTTTTTCTTTGAAGAACTTGCAGAGCATCGGGGGCTGGTACATATACGACCTACCCGAACTACCAATTACACCCGCATTATGAGGAGGAAGCATTACTTGACTTACCTCAAAGCCTGTTATCAGGCCTTGGACAGCGTCGTTCAGTCCGGATTGGACGGACCGAACATCCTTCATAGCCCGTCAATGATGGAGGAGTTGTTCACCAACTCCTCCAACGCCTCTGGCCAGCCGGCTGCCACTCGTGTAGAGGTGTTCGGCGCTGGCATTAGCCCCCGGCCCCTTCCTTGCTGGGAGGGTTTTTTGATGTCGACGGCCTTGGGGGCTCGGGGGGCGGTTGGCGGTTGGCAGTTGGGGTCTGGATGGTCCAGACTCCTTTCTCGTGTCAGCCAGGAGGGATGCTCCCTCCTGGTCATCGGTGACCGAGGTGTTAACGTCGGCCATTATGGCATCGACCTCCTCCTCCGCGGTCAAAGGAGGAGGTGTCCTTTGGGAGTGCACCTCTTCGGCCTCCTAGGTGAGCAAAGGAGGCGAGGAATGCACCATTGAGCCGCTGTCCACCAGTTCGGTGGGCGGAGACGTCCCCTCCGAATTCTGCTCAGTAGGGAGCTCACGCGGGGGACTGCAATTCGGAGGGGTTAAACTTCAACTAAAGCAAGCTACTGAAAGCATAACAGCTGAAAATACAAACACCTTACTTGCTGCCAGGGGGCTTGACCCTGGGTTCCTTCGTCGGGGCCTACTCGGACGCCTCGGACTTCTTGTCACCCGAGCTGTCAGGTATAACCAGCTTAGGCTGGTGTCGTCTCTTTGGGGCCGGGGAAGGCTGGACCCCTCGGCGTCTTCGGATGCCGGCCTATTTTTGGAGTGCGAAGTGGCACTCTCCTCTTCGTCCTCCTCTGTCCCTGTCTTGTATGGATGAGGCTGTAGCATCTCCAGACCGGTTGCCCAGCCGGATCCTACGATGGAGGCCTTCCTTGGCCTCTGGTGCTTCTTGTTTCTTTCCCTTCTTAGCAGGCGCCTTGTAGGGAACCACGACCAGCATCTTCTCTAGCTGCTCTGACCGGGGCCCCTCTGGCAGCGGCCCCGGGCTGCTAATCCTCTTTGCCTTAGCGAGCCAGCCCTGCAGAATCCACGTAACAAGGTCAGATCGAGTCTCACATAATATCCGAACACTCTTTGAAGAGAAATGCCACTCACCTCCCTTGGGGTATTTGCAGCATCAAGACCGATATCCTTCCCCTCGTCCGGCCACTCCTTCTGGGGATGGAATAGTTGGCCCCATATCTTGTCCGGAGTCGTGCTGAAGAGGTGCCGCACTAGGGCTGGATCCTCGGGCTCATGCTCCCACATAGGCTTGGCCCTCTCCTGACAATGGAGGATCCCATGATGGAGCATGATTTGGAACACGTCGACCAGCTTAGCGCCGGTCTCTATCACGTTATCGACGCGCTTCTGTAGCGCTTTGGTGTCGGCAACACATCACCAGTCCGAACTCTTGGTGGTCCAGGACCAATCTGGTGGGGGGTCCGGACCGGAATGCGGGGCCGCTCCCCATGCGGCCTCCCTTGGCTTGGTGATGTAGAACCACTCCTTTTGCCACATCCAGACAATGTCAACGAAGTGGATGTCCGGCCACTGGACCCGTGTCAGCTTGCTGATCATGGCCCCTCCGCAGTCCGCATGCTCGTCATCGACCACCTTGGGCTTCACGTTGAACACCATTAGCCATAAGCCAAAGTGCGGCTAGACCCAAAGGAGCGCTTCACAGACACCGATGAAGGTCAAAATGTGTAGGAGGGAGGTGGGGGCTAGATTGTGGAAATCTAGCGCATAGTAGAACATCAACCCCCGCACAAAGGGGTGTAGAGGAAATCCTAGCCCCTTAAGGAAATGGGGGAGGAAAACTACCCTTTCGCCCGCCTCGGGCGTAGGGACAACCTGGCCCTCCTCGAGGGCTCGATGGGCGATGTTGGCCGGCAAGTAGCCAGCCTCCTTCAGCTTCAGAATATCCTCGTTGGTGATAGAGGAGGCCTCCCACTTCCCGTTGGTGCCGGATCCAGCCATGGTCGAAGTAGGTGAAGTGGGATTGGCTATGGAAGTGACGAGAAAAGGGCGCTGGAGCTCTGAAGGGTTGCGAGTGCGGAAGGAAGGAGAAGGCGTGGGATGCAGACTGTAGCAGGCTTCCTTTTTATAGACTGTGGGAAGGCCAGAGATCCCTTTGTTCACGCCATTGGACTCTCCACTTCCCGATATCTCCGCAACGTTATGAGCGGGGAGGGGAATCGAAATCATTAACCGTATCCCCCGAAAAGCAGAACACAATCTCCACCTTGAGGGGATGTGTCAAGCGTGGCATCAGCCTTGAGCCACATTTCGAGAAATAGTAACTGCTTGGCATTATGGCCAGAAGTGACTCTTCGTTGAAGGACAAATTTTTTTCAGTTAAAGGCACTATTTGTGCTTGAGCAATATTTTTATTATTACGTTCGGTGTTAAGTAAAACAGTCGTTTTAGACTCCGGACACGACTTGGTACTGAACAAGGGGGAGACTTGCTGAGGAACTCGCTCGCAAACCGAATATTGGTCGGATGAATGGATACCGGATACAAATCTCGGCGTTTGAGGTTAGTTCGGGGGCTACTGAGGGAGTCATGGACTAAGGGGTCCTCGGGGCAATGGCCCATTATACCTGGATAGGACTGGTGGAGTCGTATGGTGGCCGAAAACCTGTGAAGTCGTGGTGTGTCCTTCAAGTCAAGGGTAGATGAGATCTCTTTCCCTTTGAAATCTATCTTAGGTAACCCTAACCCTATCGGTGTCTATATCAACCGAGGGTTGTAGTCATTAGGCTCAGAGCTATATTCATCACCCCATAGCCTTAGGGTTTAGCTCATGCTGATCTCGAGGTAGTCCCACTCTGTAAACTCCATCATATACTCAATACAATCAAGCAGGACGTAGGGTTTTACCTCTTCGAGAGGGCCCGAACCTGGGTAAACACCATGTTCGTCGACCCTTCACTACAAAAAAGATACATCCGTGATATTTTGGGCCGAACGATTTTTTTCTGTCATGCTTATGACACTTCTATGATGATAATTGTGACAAAACCCGGTATCATCATAGATGTGGTGGGCTCCTACTTCTATGACAAAAAATCATGACAAAAAATGGGATTTTCATCCTAGGCGGGCCAGAGACGCAACTGCATGACATTCTTTAGCCGTCCATGACGGAAAAATCGTGGTAGAAGCGAGGGCGAGGAAAATATCGGGGAGTTCTTAGTTATGGTGGGTGGTCGGGGGGCGAGAGATGCGCGTTTCTCTCGTACATGTACGTGCGTGGGTGCGAGGCATTGGACTCTAACTGAACCCAAGTGATTTCACTGCAGGCTACGCGTTACTGAATCCGAGCGATCGATCGATCTGCTTGTTAACTAAACTCGATCGAGCGATTCCTTTGCTACTACTGCTAACTGAAGCCGATCGAACCTGCTGCCTCCTTCCTTTGATGAAAAGTGAGCATTGTTGGGGGGGGGGTTGGATGAACCATTCCCGGTGGGGGGTTGGATGAACAGGACCCAGTGCTAGTAGAGGTCGTTGCCGCTGGATGAATAGGACCCAGTGGTAGTAGAGGCCGTTGCCGCTGGATGAACAGGACCCAGTGGTAGTAGAGGCCGTTGCCGCTGGATGAACAGGACCCCGTGGAGGGCTGGATGAACAGGACGACCCCGTGGAGGGCTGGTTGAACAGTAGCCGGTGGAGGACTGGATGAACATTATCCCATGGAGGGGTGGTTGAACAAGACCGCGTGGAGAGGGTTGGTTGAACAATAGCCGGTGGAGGAGCGGTGGAGGCTGGATGAACATGAGCCCGTGGATGAACAGTGGCTGGTGGAGGCGGGAGGGGAGACGTCGTGGATGAACAGTCGCAGGTGGAGGATGGAGGAGGTCGATGGTGGATGAACAATAGCCCGTGGAGGCAGTCGACGGTGGAGATGAACAGTATCCCGTGGAGTCCCATTTTGCAGTACGCCACACCCCTCCCGATGAACAGGACCCCCGTTTCGACCGTAGCGCTCCAACACAAGTCTGTTTCCTCCATTTTGCTGTACGCCACACCCCCCGATCAACATGAACCCGTTTCGACCGTAGGAGGTCCAAGAGAAGTCTGTTTCCTCCGTTTTGCGGTACACCAGACCCCTCCCGATGAACAGGATCCCGTTTCGACCGTGGTTGGTCGAACACAAGGCCATTTCCTTCGTTCTATGGTACGCCAGGCCTCGCTTCAATCGTCTATTCCATCCAAGCAGGTTGGCTCCCGATGAACATGACGACGATGCAGTTTGTTCGTTCCGACCCAGCCATGTACACGAGCCCTAGCTGTACGTATGCGCGAGTAGGCGTTTGAGACCCCGCCCGTATGTACGTATGTGGCCGTATTTACTTTCTTGGACCCTGGCTATACGTACATGTACATGCTATGTGCGCGCCTATACTACGACACATGCCCTTCCTTACTTGGCCATGATTCATTGCTGCAGCCTGCAGACAGACCGATCGACCAGTATGTACATACACGTTCGTGACCAGAATGACAACGCTACGTATGCTTTGACCAGGTGGGTCTCAACTGTCAGGCACATCCTTGCGTGTGAAGATGTAGCTGGTGGGTTGTCCCAGCAGTCAGGGGGGAATGTTTTTTCATGAAATATAGTGGCCCATCCGGTGGGTCCCTGCTGTCAGGTGGAGGAATCATTATTTTACGCGTAATAAGGAGGCACTTCCTTGCTGCTGCCGTGGACCCAGCTGTCAGCCTCTCCATGTACAGTAATCTTCCGATGGAAGTCGTTCCTTGACCACATTGACCACGCCATGCCAAGAGCACCAAGCCGGTGGACGACGGCGAGACCTAGGAAGGGGACGACGTGGAGCCGGGGAAGACGCGGCAGTGGATGCCCATGCGGAGAGGTGTATGAGGGTTCACTAGTTCGGCCGCGGTGTGAGGCTGCCGTCGCCGCAGGGCCTGGCCAGCGGTGGGAGTAGTAGGGGGCAGTGAGGCCTCTGCAGCAGCACAGCCGGCCACGGGAGGCAAGAGCACGCGGTGGCTTGGAAGGCAGGAGCAAGAAAATCAGAGGTTGAAGAAGCAGGACGACAATCATTTGTTGACTAAGTTGACAAAGCCCTCCGTCCACATCAACTTAGTAGATCCACAAGTCGGCCTCCCATATGGTGGGTCCCAGCTAGCAGGGAGAGTATTCATTTTTTTTTGTGCGTAATAAGGAGGCACTTCCTTGCGTGCGAAGATATAGCTGGTGGGTCCGAGCTATCAGCTGGGGCAACGTGATACGTCTCCAACGTATCTATAATTTTTGATTGTTCCATGCTATTATATTATATGTTTTGGATGTTTAATGGGCTTTAATATGCTCTTTTTTATTATTTTTGGGACTAACCTATTAACTGGAGGCCCAATGCCAGTTTCTGTTTTTTTTGCCTATTTTAGAGTTTCGCAGAAAAGGAATACCAAACAAAATCCAAACGGAATGAAACCTTCGCGATGATCTTTCTTGGAATGAAAGCAAACCAGAAGACTTGGTGTTCAAGTTTGGAACTTGGTGAGGCAGCCACGAGGCAGGAGGGCGCGCCCCCACCCTTATGGGCCCCACATAGCTCCACCGACGTACTTCTTTCGCCTATATATACTCTTATACCCTAGATCGATCGAAGAGAACCATGAAACCACTTTTCCATCGTTGCAACCTTCTATACCCGTGAGATCCCATCTTGGGGCCTTCTCCGGCGATCTGTCGGAGGGAGAATCGATCATGGATGGCTTCTACATCAACACCATAGCCTCTCCGATGAAGCGTGAGTAGTTTACCACAGACCTTCGGGTCCATAGTTATTATCTAGATGGCTTCTTCTCTCTCTTTGATTCTCAATACAAAGTTATCCTCGATGTTCTTGGAGATCTATTCGATGTAATACTCTTTTGCGATGTGTTTGCCAAGATTCGATGAATTGTGGGTTTATGAACAAGATTATCTATGAATATTATTTGGTTCTTCTCTGAATTCTTATGTGCATGATTTGATATCTTTGCAAGTCTCTTCGAATTATCGGTTTAGTTTGGCCTACTAGATTGATCTTTCTTGCAATGGGAGAAGTGCTTAGCTTTGGGTTCAATCTTGCAGTGTACTTTCCTAGTGACAGTAGGGGAAGCAAGGCATGTATTGTATTGTTGCCATCGAGGATAAAAATATGGGGTTTATATCATATTGCTTGATTTTATCCCTCTACATCATGTCATCTTGCTTAATGTGTTACTCTGTTCTTATGAACTTAATACTCTAGATGCATGCTGGATAGCGGGCGATGTGTGGAGTAATAGTAGTAGATGAAGAATCGTTTTGATCTAATTGACACGGACGTGATGCCTATATTCATGATCATTGCCTAGATATTCTCATAACTATGCGCTTTTCTACCAATTTCTCGGCAGTAATTTGTTCACCAACCGTAATACATGCTATCTTGAGAGAAGCCACTAGTGAAACCTATGGCCCCCGGGTCTCTTTCTTTTTATATTGCATCTCTTTTATTTACATCGCATCTCATTCACTATTTTCAATCTTTACTTTCCAATCTATACAACAAAAATACCAAAAATATTTACTTTACTATCTTTATGAGATCTCACTTTTGCGAGTGACCGTGAAGGGATTGATAACCCCTTTATCGCGTTGGTTGCAAGGTTCTTGATTGTTTGTGCAAGTACTAGGTGACTTGTGCGTTGTCTCCTACTGGATTGATACCTTGGTTCTCAAAAACTGAGGGAAATACTTACACTACTTTGCTACATCACCCTTTCCTCTTCAAGGGAAAACCAACGCATGCTCAAGAGGTAGCAAGAAGGATTTCTGGCACCGTTGCCGGGGAGATCTATGCCAAGTCAAGACATACCAAGTACCCATCATAAACTCTTCTCCCTCGCATTACATTATTTGTCATTCACCTCTCGTTTTCCTCTCCCCCACTTCTAAAATGATTTTCGAGAACCTTTACCTTTTATTCGCCCCTCTTCCGTTCGTCTCTTTTTCGCTTGCTTCTAGTGTGCCTATTTGCTCTGATGGCTGTGCCAAAAGGCGTTGATCCTCACCTTAGAAGGTTGGAAGAAATTGAAAATGATGTTAGAAGCTTTATGTCTTTGCAATTTGAGCATAATAATTTCTTCATAAACGAGCTTAAAGAACAAAAGAGTTTTATGGAGTACCTGAATAAAGAGCTCAATGATATGATGCGGAGCATCCTACGGTCATCCCCATGGACCTAGCATCACCTCAACAAGAGCCAAGAGGACCCATGACATGAGGTAGAGGTAGAGCTCTCAAGAACGAGGTGACTTCTCTCCTTAGTGATATTGCATATGATCCCCTCGAGACATGGCTACTACCTAAGTCTGAGATGTTGTGCATGATTAGGTACCAAGAGGACCCTCCCGAAGATGCACGTGAAGACGGACAAACCCCCAAGTCCACCGATGAAGAGGAACGCCGAAAGAAGAAGAAGGCAACTCCAAGACCCGGACATCCGACCCCGAGCCCGGACATCCAGCCGCTGGAGACTTCAACTATAGCAGCATCCAGCCATCGAGCATCTACAGGCCCCAGACATCCGGCCCGGCCCGGAAATACGGCCTCAAGCCCGGATATCCGGACACCACTGAACCAGAGAGCAGCAAGGCCAGCGCCTCCAGCCCGGACATCCGGCCCCTCGTGAAAGCCCGGACTTCCGGCCTGACGCCCGGATGTCCGGCCTCCCCTCTCTGCGCATAGTGAAAGGCCGATGCCCGTGTACCCCTTCAACCCCCTAGACTATATATACTCCTACTTGTCCCTCCTTCAAGGGTTAGCATTGGTTTAGCTCACATTTAGAGAAAGAGCATTGCTCATCCACATCGGATCTACTCCACGAGAGAGACCGCGGCCCCTCTTCGGAGAAGATCCCTCTGGATTCGGGACCCTGTTATGGGAAGATCCCCTTGTGGATTCAAGACCTCCTCACGGAGAAGACCGTTACCTTTGTATCGTCCTTAGTTGTCCATGGATCGTGTGAATTCTTATGTACTCGAGGATCTAGCACATGTGTGACTATTTCTCATTGGTTTAGTATCCCTCTTGTGTTTCCCTCATGTTTTCCCTCCTCGTGTTCTTCGCGGGATCCGCTCCTTTCGTGAAAGATCGGCCATCTAGGGTTCCACCCTACATCATCTTGGATTAGAGCCAGCTTTTCTCATGATATCATCTTGGTATCTAGAGCCACGTTGATCACGATTTCGGAGCCTCCCCATTGTGTTGCTAGCCTAGTTTTTGTTGATTTTGTCCCTAATTCGAAAATTCCCCACAAAAATAGCCCCAATTTTTTTTGTGATTTGTTGGTGTGATGAAGTTTTGTTAGATTTGATCCGCGGATTTCGTGTGTTGCAGGTAGATCTAGCCTTCCATCCTCTTTTCCCCAATTTCCATCCACATTCCTCCAAATTTTTCCTGGATTTGACCTCTCCACGTGGTGTTCATCACGTTCCTCCCCGGATCCAGAGCCCGGACATCTGGCCCGACAGCCCGGACATCCGGCCCCTGGCAGCATCACTTCGTCTCCACCGCCCATTTTCCATCCATATTTTGCCAAATTTGGTTCTGGTGCCCACATATACTTCCGCATACCACCACCACTTCCGCATAGCACCACCATATACCACATACACAACCACCGCTTACCACTACCAACTCCGACAATTTTGGCCCAATTTTTCTTTGAGAATTTGGGTTGCGGTTCCGTGTCCTACTTGTGTTTCAGCTATTTAGGTGTGGTTCGACATCAAAATCACCGCTGCTCATCTTCGCCATGGACGCGTCATAAACAACGACCACCTCGATTACATCTTGGTATTCATGCCACCATTTTGACACCATACCGTACGCAAGAACGGTAACCTCACCTTGGTATTGGACATATCATTCTTGCCATTACATTGGTAGCCATCATAGCCTTACTCCTTTGCTTTGCTTACCCATCGAGACTAGCCTTTGAGTATTGCCGGCAACGAGACTTGTGCACATTAGTGATCATACTTCCCATAGCATACATACATCAGTGTTGCATATCTTGGTATCATCTCTTGTGTCACAAGGTTGTCATCGCATACACAATTGCTATCTTGGTTCGTGAAACATTGCATGAGAAAAGAGTTCAAACAACAAATAGGCAAACAAGCTTTTAAGCAAAAGGGAAAGATAAGCAAAGAGATTTTAAGCAAGAACCATAGCATCGTACAACATTAAGATTGTTATACTAGATCATCTTGGATCATATCATAGAAACACCTTGCATGGAGCATACTTGGGATAGAAGCCCTTGTATTTTTGATTAGTAGGTTGCGCACAAGTCTTTGTATCCGCCTGTTGTGCAATCGTGCTAGCGTCTCTCTAGTGTTGTGCAACAAGAGCATTTTTGTGGATTCCACATTTTGGCTCATCCTTGGTCGCATGACCCCACTTATCTTTTGCGTGTGTGTTTCCGTGTACCGTATATTGTTTGGTCAACTTGTTGCATTGCAATCTTGCGAATCTTTTCCAACATTATTGAAGCTCACTAACAATTGCATCAAATTTTGTGCCACCATCCTAACCAAGCTCCACCATAAGCTTTTACTTGTGTAGGTGTGAGAAACCGACAAGAATTGGTACCAATTGTGCTATTTCCTTGTACACATTGGAGTGATCATTGATCCACTTTCAACTTCGGTCAAGGTACATTTGGTATTTGTTCTTCTCTTTCTACCACTCACTTTTTTTCTCTTGGAATGATGGATAGGCCAAGTACTTCTACCAACCCACTCTTCATTGAGCATGACGACGACATGAACTCCTACGTCACCAAGAGCCACCTCTTTGGTGCACAACGTGCTTTGCATCAAGAGCAACAAGCAATGGGTGAACGCATCGACAACCTCGCCACCGACTTGCGACTCTCCGAGCAACGTACAAGAGATTACTTCGACCACAAGCTCGACGATCACAAGCAAGAGAATGACGCAAGAATGGACGAGATTCGTGCTTTGTTGCTCAACCGCTCTTCTTCCACTTCGTCCTCTTCAAGAAGGAGCCGCTCAAGTCGACACTCCGACTTCACCCTCTTCGGCTCAAGTACACCGACATCGAACACTCTTCGACCTGCCGCGCACAACCATTGTCAAGCAAGCCTCAATCCTCTACGCGACACCAATTCACAAGAGCACCGTAAACGGCAAACCCAAGCGGCTTTTGTGCTAGCACTAGAAAGGCAACGACAACGACAACATGAAGCGGAAGAGCGAGCGCGTCTATAGCACAAGATGCCGAGGCACAACGTTAAGAGAAACAATTGCGAGATGCTCAAGCACTTGAGGCGCAACAAGCCCTCCAAGATGCAAGTCGAGCCATAGTCAACCGAGGCCGACAAGCTTGTGAACATGAAGAAGCACTTCGCGAAGAAGCTAACGAACGAAGATTTCAAGCTCATGTGCATTGTCAAGTTCCCCAAGCTCCTCCACAAGCTTGCCACGAACATCAAGTTCAACAAGAGCATGAAGACAATGGACATCCTCCACGACAAGAGCAACACAAGGTTGACAACCCTCCTCACCAAGAGCAACACGAGCTTGACGATCATCAACAACATGGAGGTCATCATCCCTGACCCCAACACAATGAAGAGCAACGCTACGACAAGCTAAAATTCACCATGCCCAAGTTCAACGGAAGCAACGATCCTGAAGAGTACCTTTCATGGGCATTGAAAGTCGACAAAATCTTCTTTTTGCACAACTATGACAAAGAAAAGAAGACCGCGATGGCATCCCTTGAGTTCCAAGACTATGTACTCATTTGGTGGGAACAAGTAATCGAGCGCCATGAGGCAAGAGGTGAACCACCTATCACTACGTGGGCACAAATGAAGGATTTCATGAGAGCACGCTTTGTGCCTACCTACTACAACCGCGACATCTTCAAGAAACTCCAACTAGTCAAGCAAGGAACCAAGAGCGTTGAAGAGTACTACAAGGAGATGGAGATTGCCATGATAAGAGCCAATGTCACAAAAGATGATGAGCAAACAATGGCACGTTTCTTGAATGGACACAACCATCCTATCAAGAAGATCACCGAATTTCAACCATACTCGAACCTCATCGAGCTAGTGCATCAAGTTACCAAAGCGGAACGTCAAGTTCAAGACAATTACAAGTATGCCAAGTTCTCATCCAAGTCATACGGCTTCTCCAACACCCATGCTTCAACGACTCCAACTCCGTCTACCAAGACTTCTACAAGAAACGTCGACAAGTTGAGTTCCAAGAAAGCTTCGTCAACTCCAAGTCATCCTCCTACAACGAACAACTTCAAGCTGAGAGCTTCATCATCATCTACTCCAACCGATGAGACCATCAAGACGAGTTCCTTCAAATGCTTCACATGCGAAGGCCGAGGCCACAAGTCCTACGAGTGCACCAACAAGCGGACTATGATCCTCAATGATGACGGCACTCATGACTCAATGAGTGATGGAGAAATGGACGCCCTTGAGCAAGTCGTCATACACCGGCAAGTGAACAATGAAGAAGAACAAGTCTTTTGCGATGAAGATTCAAGTCCCGCTCTTGTTGTCTCCAATGTCTTGAGTCTTCAATATCACCAAGAAGAAGACCAGCGATGCCACATATTTCATACCAAGGCCGACATCAATGGAAGATCCGTCAAGGTCATCATCGATGGAGGGAGTTGTCATAACCTCGCAAGTGAAGAACTTTGCTCCAAGCTCCAATTGCCTAAGACGAAGCATCCACAACCCTACAAAGTTCAGTGGCTTAGCGACTCCGACACTATCCAAATCGAGCATCGAGTACAAGTCTCCTTCAAAATTGGCGCCTACAAAGACACTTTGGAGTGCGATGTTGTTCCAGTGACCGTTTGCCACCTTCTTCTTGGACGCCCATGGAAATTTGATAGAGGTGTCATCCACAACGGCTGAATGAACCACTACATCTTCAAGATGAAGGGAAAGGAGTACGTACTTCGCCCCATGTCTCCAAGCCAAGTGATCGCCGACAAGCATGCCACCCATCATGGAGAGAATAGTGAGAGTGCGAACCACCAAACAGAGAGTGAGTGCCACAAGCCCAAATCGAGTGCCTCCACGATGAGCGACAAGAAGAACTTAGTTCTATTTGCCACCAAAAGTGAGATAAGAGGAGTGTGTGAGAATCCATCTAGTGTCCTACACTATGTCCTTTTGTGCAAGGACAATGCACCAAACGCTAACACCTCTCACGCTCTACCTTTAGTGATGTCTTCTCTTTTGCAGGACTTTCAAGATGTTTACCTCCGGGACTACCTCCACTACAAGGCATCGAGCACGGCATCAACCTCATCCCCGGAACACCTCTTCCGAACAAACCTCCCTACCGTGTCAACCCCAAAGAAACCAAAGAAATACAAAGGCAAGTAAAGCATCTCATAGACCATGGACATGTGCGTGAAAGTTTGAGCCCTTGTGTCGTCCCGGTCATTCTTGTGCCAAAATGAGACGGTAGCTTTCGCATGAGCTCTGATTGTATACCTATCAATGCTATCACCGTTCGCTATAGGTATCCCATTCCACGCCTTGATGATATGCTTGCTGAACTTAGTGGTGCCACTGTCTTTTCAAAAATTGATCTTAAAAGTGGTTACTATCAAATCCGCATACAAGAGGGTGATGAATGGAAAACCGCTTTCAAAACCAAGTTTGGGTTGTATGAGTGGTTAGTCATGCCTATGGGTCTATCGGAAGCACCGGTACTTTTATGCGTCTTATGAATCATGTCTTTCGCCCTTACATTGGTGTGTTTGTTGTGGTCTACTTCGATGATATCCTTGTTTATAGCAAATCTCTTCAAGATCATGTCACCCATGTTCGAACTGTTTTGCAAACTCTTCGCAATGAGCTTCTCTTTGCTAACATGGAAAAGTGCGTTTTTGGCATTGACAAGCTCGTTTTCTTGGTTTTTGTTGTTTCTTCTAAGGGTGTTCATGTAGATGAGTCCAAGATCAATGCTATTAAGACTTGGCCCCAACCAACCAACTTGCAACAAGTGCGAAGTTTTCTTGGCCTTGTGGGTTTCTATCGTTGCTTTGTGAAATTTTTTAGTACCATTGCTTCGCCTTTGCATGCTTTGAGCAAGACAAATGCGCCTTTTGTTTGGGGACCATCCCAAGATACCGCTTTCAATGAGCTTACGAATTTGCTTACTCGTGCTCCCGTGCTTGCATTACCCAACTTTGACAAATCCTTTGAGATTCATTGTGATGCTAGTGGTAATGGCATAGGAGGTGTGTTAACGCAAGAGAAGCGCCCCATAACTTACTTTAGTGAAAAACTGTCCAGAGCGCAACTCAACTACCCCATCTATTGCAAAGATCTATATGCTTTAGTGCGAGTTTTGCACGAACGGGAACACTATCTTCGCCCTCATGAATTTATCATTCATACCGATCATGAAACGCTTAAATACCTTAAGGGTCAAACCAAGTTGAACAAGCGTCATGCTAAGTGGAGTGAATTCATTGAGTCTTTTCCTTATGTCATCAAGTACATCAAAGGTAAGGAAAATGTTGTGGCGGACGCTCTTTCCCGCATATGCATGCTTGTTACTCAACTTGAGTTGAATGTCATTAGCTTTGAGCACATAAAAGACTTGTATGAGCATGATCCTACTTTTGCTATTCCTCATGCCAAATGTTTGAAGCATACCTTTTGGGAATGCTATTACATCAAAGATGGATATCTTATGAGAGCTAACAAACTTTGCATCCCTGAGTCTTCTCTTCGTTTGTTGCTTTTGCAGGAATCCCATGGAGGAGAACTAATGGGATATTTTGGACGCGACAAGACTTTTGCTACGCTCTCCAAGAACTATTATTGGCCTAAGATGTTTCGTGACATCAACCGCTTCACCAAATGATGCTCTACATGTCGCAAAGCTAAGTCTAAAGCTCAATCCCATGACCTTTACATGCCTCTCCCAATTCCACATCAACCATGGGAACATATTAGCATGGATTTTGTACTTGGATTGCTTAGGACTAGAAATGGAAAGGATTCGGTATTTGCCGTTGTGGACCGATTCTCTAAGATGGCACATTTCATTCCTTGCAACAAGATAGACGATGCTTCACATGTTGCCAATCTCTTTTGTAGGGAAATATTGCGTCTTCATGGAGTGCCAAAGACGATCGTCTCGGACCATGACGTCAAGTTCCTTAGCTACTTTTGGAAGACCCTATGTGCCAAGCTCGGAATCAAGATACTCTTCTCCACGGCGTATCATCCACAAACCGACGGCCAAACGGAGGTGACCTACCGCACACTCTCTTCTCTACTTCGAGTACTTATCAAGAAGAACATCAAGGAGTGGGAGGAGTGCCTACCTATCACTGAGTTCACTTACAACAGAGCAAGACACTCAACAATCGGCTAGTCCCCCTTCGAGGTCGTCTACGGATTTAACCCATTGTCACCATTGGACATTCTTCCTCTACCACTACAAGAGCGCATCAATATGGACGCAAGTGCATGTGTGAACCATCTCAAGAAGGTGCATGAAGATACGAGGCACACTATCGAGCGACAAGTACAATGACTTGCAACCAAGCTCAACATCAACAAGCACCCTATGGTATTCAACATTGGAGATCTTGTGTGGCTACACCTTCATAAGGACCGCTTCCCCCATGAACGCAAGGCCAAGCTTCGACCACGAGCGGATGGACCCTTCAAGGTGCTTGCACGCTACAACAACAACGAATACAAGATCAACATCCCGCGAGACAAGTACGCCGTGAGCGACATCTTCAACGTCAAAGATCTCTCTCCCTACCATGGTGATGAGGATTTCGATCCGAGTTTGGATCTTCCCCAAGGGAGGGGAGATGAGGCAGAGCATCCTACGGTCATCCCCATGGACCTACCATCGCCTCAACAAGAGCCAAGAGGACCCATGAAATGAGGTAGAGCTAGGGCTCTCGAGAACGAGGTGACTTCTCTCCTTAGTGATATTGCATATGATCCCCTCGAGACATGGCTACGACCTAAGTCTGAGATTTTGTGCATGATTAGGTACCAAGAGGACCCTCCCGAAGATGCACGTGAAGACGGACAAACCGACAAGTCCACGGATGAAGAGGAACGCCGAAAGAAGAAGAAGGCAACTCCAGGGCCCGGACATCCGGCCCCGAGCCCGGACATCCGGCCCGACCCAGAAATCCGGCCTCAAGCCCGGATATCCAGACACCATCGAACCAGAGAGCAGCAAGGCCAGCGCCTTCAGCCCGGACATTCGGCCACCCAGCCCAGACATCCGACCCCTTGTGAAAGCCCGGACTTTCGGCTCGACACCCGGACGTCCGGCCTCCCCTGTCTGCGCACAGTGAAGGGCCAAGGCTCGTGTACCCCTTCAACCCCCTAGACTAGATATACTCCTCCTCGTCCCTCTTTCTAGGGTTAGCATTGGTTTAGCTCATATTTAGAGATAGAGCATTGCTCATCCACATCGGATCTACTCCACGAGAGAGACCGCGGCCCCTCTTTGGAGAAGATCCCTCTGGATTCAAGACCCCGTTATGGGAAGATCCCCTTGTGGATTCAAGACCTCCTCACGGAGAAGACCGTTACCTCTCTATCGTCCTTAGTTGTCCGTGGATCGTGTGATTTCTTATGTACTCGAGGATCTATTACATGTGTGACTATTTATCGTTGGTTTAGAATTCCTCTTGTGTTTCCCTCGTGTTTCTCTCGTTTCCCTCCTCGTGTTCTTCGCGGGATCCGCTCCTTTCGTGAAAGATCGGCCATCTAGGGTTCCACCCTATATCATGATATGTCTAAATAATTTTATGGTTTGAAATCTTAGTTTGCTCATCTTGAAAGTTTAGTGGGACAAATTTCGGATAAGCAAGCCACCTTAGTTAATAAGATGGCCGCTAAACCGGAAGATCTTCATGATAATAATGATGAAGATCTAAAAGTGATTGATGTGTCTCCTATTAAATCTTTGTTTTCCAATATGAATCTTGATAAATATGGGACTGGAGATGAGTCCACTTTAGTTAAAAGGCGACCCAATGATTTGGAGTGTTTAGATCTTGATGCAAAAATTAATAAACGTGGGATTGAAGAGGTCAAAACTTTACGTAGCAATGAACCCACTATTTTGGATTTCAAGGAATTTAATTATGATAATTTCTCTTTGATATATTGTATTTCCTTGTTGCAATCCGTGTTAAATTCTCCTAATGCTTATAATCAAAATAAAGCTTTTACTAAACATATCATTGATGCCTTAATGCAATCCTATGAAGAAAAGCTTGAACTACAAGTTTATATCCCTAGAAAACTTTATGATATTTGGGAACCTACTATTAAAATTTGTATCAAAGATTATGAATGCTATGCTTTATGTGATTTGGGCGCTAGTGTTTCCACGATTCCAAAAACTTTGTGTGATGTGCTAGGTTTCCCTGAATTTAATGATTGTTCTTTAAATTTGCATCTTGCGGATTCCACCATTAAGAAACCTATGGGAAGGATTAATGATGTTCTTATTGTTGCAAATAGGAATTATGTCCCCGTAGATTTCATTTTTCTTGATATAAATTGCAATCCTACATGTCCTATTATTCTTGGTAGACCTTTCCTTAGAATGATTGGTGGAATTATTAACATCAAAGAAGGAAATATTAGTTTCCAATTTCCGTTAAGGAAAGGCATGGAACACTTTCCTAGGAAGAAAATTAAATTGCCTTATGAATCTATTATGAGAGCCACTTATGGATTGCATACCAAAGATGACAATACTTAGATCTATTCTTGTTTTTATGCCTAGCTAGGTGCGTTAAACAATAGCGCTTGTTGGGAGGCAACCCAATTTTATTTTTGTGCTTTTCTTTTTGTTATGATTGTGTTTTTTATGTTTTAATTAGTGTTTGTGCCAAGTAAAGCCTTTAGGATCTTCTTGGGCGATTATTGTTTGATCTTGCTGATAAAAACTGAAGTATGCGCTCACGAAAATATTTTTTTGTTTTTACCAGAGAGAGATAAAATACCAATTACAACTGCAGTATATCAATATACAAATTGTCCTGGTCTTCCTAATTTTTCAGAATTTTTAGAGTTATAGAAGTATTCGAAACCTACAAATTGCTACAGACTGTTCTGTTTTTTGACAGATTCTGTTTTTCATGTGTTGTTTGCTTATTTCGATGCATCTATGGATAGTATCGGGGGGTATGAACCATAGAGAAGTTGGAATACAGTAGGTTTAACACCAATATGAATAAAGAATGAGTTCATTACAGTACCTTAAAGTAGTGGTTTATTTTCTTATACTAACGGAGCTCATGAGATTTTCTGTTGAAGTTTTGTGTTGTGAAGTTTTCAAGTTTTTGGGTAAAGATTTGATGGATTTTGGAATAAGGAGTGGCAAGAGCCTAAGCTTGGGGATGCCCAAGGCACCCCAAGGTAAAATTCAAGGACAACCAAAAGCCTATGCTTCGAGATGCCCCGAAAGGCACCCCCTCTTTCGTCTTCGTCTATCGGTAACTTTACTTGAGGCTATATTTTTATTCACCACATGATATGTGTTTTTCTTGGAGCGTCTTGTATGATTTGAGTCTTTGCTTTTTAGTTTACCACAATTATGTCAGGAACCCGATTCTATGTCACACCGATCTAGCCTGTAACACCTCATATCACTTTGTAGCCTCACGCACGGTATCCCCACGGGTGTCGCCTTACCATGGCCCGGGACCGTTTGCGCCTTTTGGATCACGTATATGATAGTGTCTCTAGCATCCATATGATAGAGAACCCAGGCCGACATGACTAGTCGTGAACCCAAAGTGGCACTAACTTACGAGGACAGGCATACATGAATCAACATCAAGCATGTCGGTCAGCAGCGTGTGAATCCGGGCTGTAGCAACTGGGCTAACAGGACTCTGGGAACCCGGGCTGTAGCAGGCTAGCAAGACTCCGGATGTCACCACGTGACATTTCCCCGAAGGGACAGACACAGGAACGAAGTGAATCACATATCGGCCAGTCTAAGTGTTCTGGAGCAGTAGTGCTGGGCTAGCAGGACTCCGGTAAACCGGGGTGTAGCGGACTACCAAGGCTCAGTGGAAGCACCAGACTACGATTCCCCATAAGAGAGTCTACCAAGTATAAACAACTAGATTGTCGGATCCCACACATACCAAGCATTTCAAACATACACACAATATGCTCGATAAGTGTAAATACAACATGGCATCACAACAAAACTCTACAACTCAAAGTACTTTATTTATAAGGCTCCAGAGAGCCATACATAATATGTTCATATAGGTAGGGGTCACACGACCCGACACTCAAGTCATACAAACATACAAGCACATGCGGAAGCAAACTTGTCTGAGTATAGACAACTAGAAAGAAAGAAGGCTTGACGAAGCCTGTCTATCTACAAAGCCCTTCACGGCTCAGGATCACCACCTGGGTGGCAAGTCACTCGTCAACGTCGAGATCTACATAGAACCCATCGGAGGGGGCGGTGTTCTCTTCTGCAACAATTATTAAAGCAACATGAGTACAAAGGTACTCGGCAAGTCTTACAGCAGATCCTACTATACATGCAACATACAAAGGTACTCAGCAAGCCAGCTTTGACTCTTGGCTAAGCTATCCTACGAGACAGCAACTTGTAAATGTTTTGCGCACATGAGTCCACTACTCACCACAACAATACACTACCGCGGATCCTCCTCCATCATCCTACGGAAGGGCCATCCACGACACTCACACTTGTCTTGAGGCTTTTAGGAGTATCCATTTACTTGTCTATGAACTGTATAGGCAACCAAGTAGTCCTTTACCGCGGACGCGGCTATTCGAATAGATGATGTTAACCCTGCAGGGGTGTACTTTTTCACACACGCTCTCACCACTTACCGACGTTTACACAACATGTACTCGGCAACCTTCAAGCGGAATCCCAACGATGGTGTCGGCCACGGCCTACCTAAACACTCAAGTCTCTAGTCCAGGTTTATCGCCTATTCAGGTTCCATCCACAGGGAGTCTGGCCGAGGTTTCCACATACGGCCCCGAACGATGTGTACAGGGTTCCCGAGACACCAAACGGGCGACTCAGTACATCGTGCCACGGTGTATCTACCGCATCATAGCCCACCCCTAGGGTCAGCGCTATGCACGACCTCCAACACATATCCTATAAACACCAGAAACTAGTTGCAACTCCTGGACAGAGGACTAGGGTGGTTAAGAAGCCAAGAGGGTCAATTAAGGATCCCAATGCATGGTAGTAACTGATTCTTAAATCACACATACAGATCTCGGTGCTTAAGGACGGTTCCAATGAAACAACCCACCATGTACTCCTACATGGCCTCTCATAGATACCTTTACCAAATCGTGTTCAACACATCACTCACATAAACGACATAATCATTTCACTCTAGCCCATCACCCAGATGAACCAGACCTGACACGACACTAAGCATAGCAGGCATAGCAAGGTAGGAAACACAGACGTGGCTCAATCAACTCCTACACATGCTAGTAGGTTTCATCTAGTTACTGTGGCAATGACAGGTCATGCAGAGGAAATGGGTTCAACTACCGCAACACACAATAGTTAGAAACATTGTTGTCTTAAATGCAGTTAATGAGAGCAGGAGCGAGAACATGGGATTGTATCGATATGATCAATGGGGCTGCTTGCCTGGCAGATCGGCAGACTGGTACTGTCCTTCGCTTGGGTACTCACAGTAATCCTCCGGGACAGAACCTACCGCAGAGAGCACCAGTAACACAATCAATATCAAACAATATGCAATAATATGATGCATGCATGTGACACGGAAAAATGAGTGTGTTGGACTAATGCCTCTACAACCAGATGGGTTTGAGCCATTTTGAACCAAAGATTCAAAGTTCAAACTCATTTGTGATCTTAAATAGTGCTTTATCATGTTTTGCACTAAACAAACAAGTTAACTTGTTTAAATATGCATGAAACCAGTACAGATGGATAGATTGGATTTTTTTGATCATTTTTCATATATAATACTTTGCATTTGGAGCTACATATTATTTTCTATGATTTTTAGAAGTTAGCACTATTTTCTGGAATTTCCTGAATAAGAATAAATCCAGAAAAGAGTTACTGCATCAGCATTGTGTCAGCACTGCGTCAGCAAGTCAACTGGGGCGTCCAAGTCAAACCTGACCAGTGGGACTCACTGGTCAGTGTCTCTGTTAGTTAATTAACTAATTAGGATTACTTCAACTACTAATGTAGGTTTAATTAACAGGGCGGGGCCACACCTATCATTGACCCAGGGGGGTCAAACTAGGGTCAACTCGGGTCAAACTCGCCGGAGTTGACCCGGGGCTTGTCGCCGGCAAGGCCAGGGACGACAGAGAGGTGCGGGTTGCCTCCTCCGGCGACCGAATGGACGGCGGAGGGCATCTACGTGACGCTGGGAGTGAGCCGCGTTGATTGGTGGTGGCGGTGGAGCTCGGGGTCGCTGAAAACGATGTCGGTGACGACCTTGGCGGATGCCGGAGCTCGAGCGAGCTCGGGCTCGTCGCTAGGGGGCACAACGAGGTGCGTGGAGTGGTGCTACGGGCTCCTGGGGATGCGGTGAGTGCGGTGGCGTGCTCGGTTTCGAGCCAACGTGGCTGTGGCCACGACGGCGACAAGCAAAGGCGAGAGGCTCACGGCTGGGCTCACGGTGCTCGAGAGCGAGAACCGGAAGGGGGAGGAAGTAGCTGGGCTCACGGCGGTCATGGCAGTGCAGACGGCGAGGTCGGGGAGGAACCGGAGTGGTCAGGGCGTCGAGGGGGATCTCCGGCAACGATCGGTGAAGACGAGGCTGTTGCGGTGGCTCCAGGGCAGGCGGGTGCTCGGGACTCGGCTAGCTTGGTGAAGCGGATGGCAGCGAAGCTTCTGGACACGGTGAGACGGTGAGGAGGCGACGATGGCTCTGATTTTCACGTCGGCGCGAGCGCGGCAGCGTCGGCCATGGTGGGGGAGAGCGAGAGAGAGGAGCAGGGGGAGAGTGAGGTGTCGGGGCGGTCGAGCGGGCGACGTGGAGGTCGACCATTGCATTCAGGGGCGAAGCGGCAAGCAGCTGGCGCCGTGGCGAGCTCTCGCAACTGGCGCCACCTCCTGCCTACCTGGCGGGGAAGAAGCAGCTGGCTGGCACGGGCCAGCACAGTGATGGGCCGCCAGGTGGGCCTCCAGGTAGGTTGCGGCCATGTAAGTCCCTTTCCTTTTTATTTTCTGTTTTGTTTTATTTCTGCAAGTTTGTGGCATTTCTAAAAAATAGCTAGACTCCTTCAAAAATCACCAAACTGCTCATGGCCACTGTTTGGAATAAATCCAACATGGAACATTTTAGTTTAGGATTATTTGAGCATTTAAAATATTTACTAGCATTTAATGCCCAAATTCAAATAACTAATGATTTAATCCAGTGACCTTATGATGACCTAGAAAATTGTGCACCATTTTTGTCAGAGGTTTAGGACCAAGGCAAAGATGATGAACATTTTAGAAGGGCATTTTAGGTTCATTGAAAATATTTTTAGTAAACCCTAGTTGGTTTTAGGGGGGTGCTGGGGGTTCTGTCATCCCCATTTCCAAGTTTCTGATAAAGTTAAACATGATGCAAGCACTCTAATTCACGAACTAGCTAGGGTGTGACAAATTATCCTTGTTGTACACACCTTTTGGGAGAGAAACACATGAATCGGAATTTATTAGAATACTCTATGTGCTTCACTTATATCTTTTGAGGTAGATAATTTTGCTCTAGTGCTTCACTTATATCTTTTTAGAGCACGGTGGTGGTTTTATTTTATAGAAATTATTGATCTCTCATGCTTCACTTATATTATTTTGAGAGTCCTTTAGAAGAGCATGGTATTTTGCTTTGGCTTTAAAATTAGTCCTAATATGATAGGCATCCAAGATGGGTATAATAAAACACTTTCATATAAAGTGCATTGAGTACTATGAGAAGTTTGATTCCTTATGATTGTTTTGAGATATGAAGATGGTGATATTAGAGTCATGCTAGTTGAGTTGTTGTGAATTTGAGAGATACTTGTGTTAAAGTTTGTGATTCCCGTAGCATGCACGTATGGTGAACCGTTATGTGATGAAGTCGGAGCATGATTTATTTTTTCATTGTCTTCCTTATGAGTGGTGGTCGGGGACGAGTGGTCATCTTTTCCTACCAATCTATCCCCCTAGGAGCATGCGCGTAGTACTTCGTTTTGATAACCAATAGATTTTTGCAGTAAGTATGTAAGTTCTTTATGACTAATGTTGAGTCCATGGATTATACGCACTCTCACCCTTCCACCGTTGCTGGCCTCTCTAGTACCGCACAACTTTCGCCAGTACCATAAACTCACCATTTACCTTCCTCAAAACAGCCACCATACCTAACTATTATGGCATTTCCATAGCCATTCCGAGATATATTGCCATGCAACTTTCCACTGTTCTATTTATTATGACACGCTCCATCATTGTCATATTGCTTTGCATGATCATGTAGTTGACATCATATTTGTGGCAAAGCCACCGTTCATAATTTTTCATACATGTCACTCTTGATTCATTGCACATCCCGGTACACCACCGGAGGCAATCACATAGAGTCATATTTTGTTCTAAGTATCGAGTTGTAACTCTTGAGTTGTAAGTAAATAAAAGTGTGATGATCATCATTATTAGAGCATTGTCCCATGTGAGGAAAGGATGATGGAGACTATGATTCCCCCACAAGTCGGGATGAGACTTCGGACGAAAAAAAGAGGCCATAAAAAAGAAGGACCGAAAAACAAAATGAGAGAAAAAGAGAGAAGGGGCAATGCTACT